>NW_027069504.1:1247366-1318608 GCF_002906115.3 Quercus suber
TCACACACACACACACACACACACACACAAAGTGAATAAAATTTTTTTCCATTAAAATAATGCATAAAAGATGAGTTTATAAATCAAATGGTAAATTACATCCGATTGACATGAAAATTAGTATGCATGTTAAGAAATGTCTATCCTTATTTTCTAAACAATTGTACCCATAAAAAATGATTGCACTTTCAACTTCAAAATGGTAGCCTAAAATTCAAGAATTTCAGCCTTTTGATCTCTCTCTCTCTCTCTCTCTCTCTCTCTCTCTCTCTCTCACACACACACACACACAAAAGTGAACAAAAATTTCTTCCCATTAAAATAATGCATAAAAGATGAGTTTATAAATCAAATGATAAATTACATCTGATTGGCATGAAAATTGGCATGCATGTTAAGAACATATAAAACATGTAATCCAATGGTTGGATTTTCAAAATATAAATTCAATAATAAGTTATTGGGTAATGTAACATTTTTTAGAGTTACATCACGTGTAACTTGAACCCAACTCTGTATTTCTTAATTCGATGTGAATTTTGATAAATCTACCTTTAGATTACATTATGTTCATATATTTTTCATGCTTTAAAATTTCAAGGTGATCAAATATTAATTGCCATGTCATCAGTCAATTGTTTAAATTCAAGTTTTTGTAGTTTAAAATAATACATAAAAGATGAGTTTATTGATCAAAAGGTAAACTACATTCGATTAGCATGAAAATTGGCATGCAAGTTAAGAACATATAGAGCATGTAATCCAACGGTTGAATTTTCAAAAGATTAATTCAATAAAAAGTTATTGGGTGGTGTAATATTTTTTTAGAATTACGTCAGGTGTAACTTGAACTCAACCCTATATTTCTTAATTCGATGTGAATTTTGACAAATCTACCGTAAGATTACATTATCTTTATATATTTTTCATACATACATATTTTCAAGATAATTAAAGATTAATATCCATGTCATCAATCAATTGTCTAAATTTGTACTAACATGAAAAATTGTGAGAGTTTTAAAAGCTTCAGTTATATATATATATATATATATATATTAGAATAATTTTCATTTGGGAAAAATAAAATAAAGGCGGGCCTTCAATATTTTGAGCACCAGCTTTCAAAAAAAAAATTTGGGCGCTAGAATTTTTTTTTTCCTTTTAACCCTAAATCTCCAATCTCACGCCTCTCTCTCTCTCTCTCTCTCTCTCTCTCTCGAAATTATAAGATCCACATGGTAGACAAGTGATGTGGTCCACTATTCTACTAAAATACTTCCACTTGTTTAAAATTGTTAGTTAGAAATTTTTTTTAAATAGAAATTAATTACTGACTCAGTAATTTTAAACAAGTGGATATTTTTTAGTAAAATGGTGGACAAGTGACGTGATCCACCAGAGGACCCTATAATTTCTCCTCTCAATCACGCCTCTCTCAAGTACGATTCTCCTATAGAGCCTAAGAAAGTGATGGGTTTTATCATTTTTTTAAAGATAATTGTTGCTGCGTTTATCCATGGGTATGGAGAAGTCTAGTTATAATTCTTTTCTGAGATCACTTTTCATTTGGATGAGGGTGATAGTGGGTTTTATGGTTTTTAAAAACTAATTTTATAATCAGTCTCAAGTTATGAGGGTGAAATAGCTTGGACGCCTTAAAGGAGCCATGGCCATGGTTACATGTCCATCGACTTGTGATGGACATGTTTGCCATGCTTTGGTAATTTGAAAAAAGAATATTATTATTATTATTGTCTCTTTAGGACTCATATTAATGAGAATTGATATGCTTATCACCTGACTTTAGATATATTGGTTCTGGAATTTATAGAACACATTGGAAATATATTGATTCTGTTATTTTTGTAGTAATGGTACCAATGTATATAGGGAATCAAAATAATGGAGAACTTATGTAACCAAATACATTTGAAAAAATTTCACATGAACAACAATATTGTTCTTCATTATGTTGTTTTTCTTGCAAAGTAGCATAATTCATATGCAGTTTTTTCCACTTGGGGTTTAAAAACGCTCTTTTAGGCTTCCAAAACGTTTAACCAAATGGACCCTTAGCTTTAGTTGATGGTTTATGACCAGATTCCGTCAGTTTTCGGGTGCAACAGTAGAACCGATTAACTTGATCACCTTGGGTTTATTTGTTTTTTGGATTACATATCTAGGTGTAGTTATGAGTTTCAAGCTGTTTGTTCTTACTTCCATTTGTGTTTTGAGTTATTCGCTGACCTGTTGATTGTTTAGTGCTACAGTAGATTTTTGAGTAGAACTAAACCTTCAAATTCTTTTATATGGTTTCATATTTGTTTGATAGTTCTGTAGAGGCCTTTATGCTAAAGCTCTGTATCATTCCTTATATAACCATTTTGTTGAAGTTCCAAACCAGTGGAAATTCCAAATCGTGGTTATGTTTATTTGTCTTCTAAAATTTCCTTTTAATTCATTCCTTTTATCAATTTTTGCATTGACGATCAATTTAGTCATTCACCATCATGTCTGTACAAGGTTATTTGTTTTTTTCATCTTAAAAAGAAAGAAAGAAAGAAAGCAAAAGAATTCCTCTTCTCCATGCTGAATTGTGTTATGTTACAATTGTTATGCCAGGTAGAGAATTACGGTGGGATTTAAAAATAGGTACATGATTGTGGAAGTTTTCTTGGATCCTAATAGAGATCTTGCTGGGCATGATCCCATCATTATTACCCAATTTAATGTCTCAAAAGGGATCAAAGACAGCATTCTTGTAAACTTTGGAGACTCTGGTCTTGCTTCATCACTTGGATCCTTCCAAGGTAAGTACCATATTGCCAGTTATTAGTTTGCCTTTTCTCTTGTTTATGCACACTTGCATTTTACTTTCAATACAGTGTCATGTCTTCAATAATCATTGAACTTGTTGTTTATGTGTAGTCAAGTATGTGAATCCCATCACAACGCTTTGCATCATTAGAGCTTCAGGGGAAGAGTACCAAAAGGTTTGGTCTGCCATCACCATGGTTAGGAGTATTGGAAATTGCCCTGTGCTATTTAACTCATTGGACCTAAGTGGTAATTCAAATAACAGAGATATGGATACTCTATTTCCCTGCTGATAATACTTATATATATGTGTGTGTTTATCATAGTTTGAATTACTTAAATAACTTATATAACTTATATTTCTTCATGATTAGCATGACAAAGATGAAAATCTAATTTTATGTACTGCCATACAGAACTTTTTTCCGAGAATTTATCAGATTTTTTCATCTATCAAAATGGAATGTAATACCATTTTTTTTCTTTTTACTAGGGAGTATAAAGGCTTGTAGAAATGTAGCCTTGAAGTATGATGAGCTAAAATTTGAGCAGTACAAACTTGTAGTTGGGGCTTGTCTCGCCATCGATGCTATTCAACACATGCAAAACTGTCTAGACAAGATCAAAGTTTTGGAGCACTGAAAGTATTGCTGAGATCAGAGGGGGTTGGGGGTGGCTTAATCAATGGATCCCAGACTCTCAGCCCACCGCCAATACATCGATCCCATTTAAATCCTCCCTCCACAGTACTCCACCCTCACATCACATACCGTTGGCAAATACAAAATGAAAAGCAATACGTGCACATGAGCCATGTGTGTTGTGTATAAAAGCCACTTGACTTTGCTTTTCTCTTGGTCATTCTTCCAATTTACTCAGTGTGAAAACGGAGACTAGTTCTGAACATGATGCTAAGGTTGAGGATAAGCTACAGGTTGTTCCTTCAACTAAAACCAAAGCTCAGTGAGTATAAACTCTGCCACTCAATGACATGCTGCTTTGGAGTCGATATTGTCTGCTGAGGTCGGTGGTGATATTGTTTCATTTTAACTCCTGTTTTTTTTTTTTTAAAAAAAAAAAAAAAAAAAAAAAAAAAAAAAAAAGCATCACCACCAATCTTCCACAGAATGATTACTTAGAACGATCGCCTGTTGCGCAGGCCAGCACTAATCCTTCCCACAGACGGCGCCAATTGAAGGGTCGGTTTTTGTGACCCAAAAGATATGGGTTCTCCCAGGCCCCAACGAACCCAGAACAATAAATTTGTAGAGAGTGGATCGAAGGTTTAGGCGCTCGCTGGCGTTCATGAAGCATAAACTACTTTTCTTTTATTGAAAGATACTAAGAACAATTTACAACTGGGGGATGCTCCTCGGACCATGGCCGAAGAGGTTTTTCCTCTCCCAAAAACTCCTTCTTCCCTTTTTAACACTTTGCTCTCCTTTCTTATATATCCATCTCTTCCTCCTCATGTTGATCATTTATTGGCCTCCCTTCTGACCGTCTGTCCCATCAGAGGTCATATCCGTGCTCAGGTGGCTCACCCTGATCGATATTGCCTTGTCAAGGGGTTACATCCCCATTAATGCGGCCAGAAGGGTTAGGTAAGCGTATTCAATGCCAAGGTGACAGTTCGCCCAGGGTTTGCCCCTTCTCCGTACTTCTGTTGCCAACGCGTGGCACTGGGCCCTCTCCTCCTCGGATATTCCAAGAGTCCTTTGGTAGGGTGGTCCTCGTGTTTTTCCGAGGTCTCGGACGCCCGAGGACAGGGTCATCCTCGGATCCATCATGCATCCTCGGCGTGGGCCATTTGGGCTTGGCTTGGAGTGGGCCAAGGCTACCCGATTTTCTGGCCCCACATTTATATTTTAAAGTTTGAACTTATATGAATTTTTATCTTTCGATTGATCAATTCTTAGTAATTATCGGACTATTGTATCAATTTTTAGTAATTATTGTACTATTGTAACATGATAGTTAAACAAAAATAATATAAAATAAATTATAAATAAATAAATAATAAAATATTTCAAAAATTATATAAAATATTATCACTGATGACATAAAAATTTGGTCATAAATAACTTTATAGTAATGAAAAAGTCCCTCGCAATTAATAGAATAGCGACACCCTTTAATCTCTTGCAAAAATGTTCTAAGTGACAACTTAATGTCGTGACTATTATTCCTAACTAATTGCGAGGGGGTTAAAAGCCCTCATAAAGAAATTTTAGCGATGCCATTATTTGTCACTAAAAAGTATGTCGTTAATTTAGAATTCGCAAATAACTACGATTGTTTCCCCTCGCTAAAAATAAGTCATCGACTTTTCTCGTCATTTGGTAATATATTTGTGAGGGCGGATTTTTTCAGTAATGACGGTGGATTGCTCTTGCTAATTATTTATTTGGGAAGTTATGGTCGCAAAATCTCTTTTAGCAACAAGAGCAACTACGACGACCTTCGAGGGCCATATGCCCTCGCTAATAACCTTTTGCGACGGTATTTAAATTTTTGCGAGGGTATTCTACCTCTCACTAGTAGACTCTTTTCTTGTAGTGATAAGAATCATGATTGAAACAACATTACCAATAATCTTTTTAGTAGCTCTATGTAAATATTATTCTAGGATGGAAAATGCTGAAGTTATAAACTATTTTTATAAATTATTGATATGGTGAGTGGTTATTAGTAAGTAAAAAATTTATATTAGCTGTGGAGGATGAAAAAGTGAGAGGAAATCAACAGTTTGCAATAATATTGTAAAATAATTTGTAGCTATACCATTACTCTTTTAGGATAGAAAAAGAATAATATTGTAAAATAATTTATAACTATACCATTACTCTTTTAGGATAGAGAAAGAATAGCTAAATTTTGAGAGTTTAAGGGTCCATTTGGTTGGAGGCAGGAAAAGTAGAAGGAAAGAAAAGATTTTAGTTTCCTTATTTGTCTTTGGTTGGAGGTGGAAAAGTGGGGCAATGGAAAAATATTTTTTTTGGTTGAGAAGAAAAATGAGAAAATTGAAAATAGAGTTTATATAAATTTACTCATATGCCCTTATTAAAAAATGATGCCCAATTAAAAAAAAAAAAATCACCCAAGTTTATTAAAAAAGAAAAATCATTCCCAATAAATTTTTTTTTTTTTTTTTTTTTTTTTTTTCAATTTATATAGGCAAATGGAACATGGCTCCAGTTGGGTAGGTCATACCTGAGTTCTTAATCCCTAAAAACTATATAAATAAAATCTTTTCTCACAACTCAAACAAGACAACACATTGTGCATGAAAGTCATATATTAAGACAGCAAAGCAAAAAGATTTTGTCCTTGTACTTTCCATATTAAAACCTAAACTACTGATTCCTGCAAAAATCCAATATGTGCACTACATATGCACCATATTTAAGAGAGTGTTCACTTCCCATCTTCTAATATGAAAGGCTGCAATGGTTAGAAAATCATGGAATACTCACACGTTTGACAAAAGGCATCATGAGACCAAACAGAGCCCCATCACAGTGGATGTAGAGCCTGTCATGTGTAAATCCTGCTTCTTCCAATTTCTGTATAACCAGATCAAGATCATCAACAGCTCCTTTAACAGTAGTTCCTGCAAAATTATAAAGAGTGAACCATAAAACATGAGTGAGCCATAAAACAGTTAAGAGTGGAGAGAGAGGAGAGGGAGCATTATCTATGTTAACATTAATTATGGCTGGTTTGTCCCTGTGACAAAGAAGCTTGGATTTAAAATCCTCACAATCAATCTCACCAGAGACTAGAGTTTCCACCTTTATGCATTCCATCCTGTACATCCGTGCTGCTTTGAAGACCGAATAATGTGATTCACGTGAGGCATACAAAATCCCATCTGCAAACACTTCCCTTCTGCAAAATGAATCTATATGTTTAGATTCTTTGCAAGGGAAACAATTAGTTTCTACAATCTCAAAATAGAAGCTTAGAAAGCTGAGGTTTATCGTTACTAACCCAACTAAGATACCATGAAGATTCCCTTCTGTGCCACAATTTGTAATGTAACCCCAATATTCATTCTTCTCCAACTCCCATAACCGGGCAAACCAATCCAAAACACCCACTTCAAATTATCTAGAATGGACACCATAGTTGCTCTCTATAAATGGATCCCCAAGGTTGTTGATGGGAAAGTGTTGAAGTTGCGCCAGAGCACCATAATCGAAGTCCAAGTTATATGGGTAACCTATCAGAGATTTTTGTAAGTGAAGACTGTTAAAATTTCTTGCCCATATAAAACAAAGAGATTTCTGAATTCCAATTGCAAATGCAATTCTTGCGACAAGAAGAAAAAACTAGATAAATATTGAATGCATGTACATTGTACAATTTCATGCTATAATCACAGCACTGAGAGAGAGAGAGAGAGAGAGAGAGAGAGAGAGAGAGATTGCCATACTTTCCTCTCTCTATGCCAGTTCCACATACTTTCATGCTTTAATGTAAATCTGTTAATGATAAAGAAAGTAATGCATCTTCTTATGCAACACTAATGCATAGTGTTCTTAGGAGTTGGAAAATACCAAAAAAGATAGTATGAATCAACATAAAGACACATCTATGTCATAATGAAATTTTAATGATAATTTTTTTTTGTTTGATATGTAAATTTTAATAACAAAAATCCCAAATCCAAATATATTTACCTTGATTCATTAATGGTTCTAAGCACAAACATGAGAAACAGGAAATGAAGGTGCACCATAAATTTAAAGTTATTATCTTTTAAAGCAAAAGAACCTTCAATACATTATAATTGTTTCTGCTCCCCTTCACCAAAAGTATTGAATATTGAATGTCAACGTAAATTCGAGATAAACCGGATCTTGAGGGGGGAAAGGAAAAAACCTTTTCCAACATACCCAAAAAAAAAAAAAAAAAAAACCTTAAGCAGACATGTATCTATGATCCACGGATAGTAATGGGAAAGGAAAAAACCTTTTCCAACATACCCAAAAAAAAAAAAAAAAAAAACCTTAAGCAGACATGTATCTATGATCCACGGATAGTAATGACAGTTTAAAGCTATGTATGATGCAACAGCTTGAAATTCAATTTCTGCATTGAAATTATTCTTTGCAACTACAAAAATAAATAAATAAATACCAGGAAAAAAAAGAGAGGATACAAGAAATTTTATTATGTGTTCTTATGTTGAGCTCAAGACCTGTATTTCTACGTGCTACAAAGCCTCTTCTTTTTTTCTTTTTTTTTTTTTTTCTGGCCACAAGTACAGACCCATCTTAAAAAAGCTTTTGGTAAGCCTCATTTCCAAATAGTCGAATAATTACAACAAAGACAAATATATTGTAGATCAAACTTCCAATTATTCTGAGTTAAACTTACATGTACATGTACTATAATACAGGCATACATACATACATACATACATATAATTGATAGGTTAATACAGACATGCATATAAAAGTAAATTTTTACAAAATTCCAAAATCATGTCACAAATTATATTGTAAAGTACAGATAAAAAGAAGAAAAAAGAGGTATATGTAACATGTGCATGTAAATTATACATAAACACTCATTATCAAATTCCTAATCAAACACAGATACATAGCATTCATATTCTCTCCGGAACCAAATACCGTCTACAATAAAAACTGATTGGTTTTTTAGTATAACGATAAAGAGTAAAAATAACATAAGCGACCTTTATACGTTGAAACTTTAAAAAAATAAAAAATAAAAAAAATAAAAATCCCTCCAAAACCAAATACTACCTAAGTTAATTAAATCCATTTCCTATACCATGTAAGCTTAATTTCAAAAAAAACAATGCAGAAATTGTGAGAAAAGCTATATGGAATGAAAAGAAAAAGGGAAATGGGGAAAGTTAAAAAAAGAAGAGATACATTACCCAAATGGTGTTTGGTCCTCTCAAGGAGGGATTTCCTATAGCGAGCCAAGACAGAAGCCATATGAGCCTCTCTGTCCCCAGTGAGCTCATCGTCAGCATCAAGCTCTGTCATGGCCAAGCATGTACTGTGCACATTTCTCCCAACCACAATCTCTCTCTTATCACCATTACCTTCTTCCACAACTGGTTCGTTGATCACAGCCGTTTGGTCGTAGTAGTATTCTGGCAACGGCTCGATCTTCTCGGTGTCAACATCCTCAACGCTTCCAACCATTGATACAAACAGAAACAGACTGAGTGAGAATCATGTGAAAGTTGCAGCTGGTCTGAATAGTTTGGTTATTAGTTGTAAAACTCGAACATTCTGGCCTTTTGCCCCTTTGGGCAAAAATATTTGGCATTATACGTCTGTTTCAAAACTATATAGGTGTGTGCCCCTGTTTCGATACTCGATAACCCTAAAATCGAGTTACTTAAAGTACTCGATTGGTTTAAAATTGAGTTATGACCGATCAAATTTAAAAAAAAAAAAAAAAAAAAAAAAATTGCATAGAACTCGATTTTATGGAAATCGAGTTCCAATGATTGGTTTAAAATTGAGTTATGACCGATCAAATTTAAAAAAAAAAAAAAAAAAAAAAAAATTGCATAGAACTCGATTTTATGGAAATCGAGTTCCAAAACGCCACTATAGAGCTCAAAAAGGTCACTACAGGGCTTAAAAACGCCACTATAGGGCTCTTTGAACCTGCCATGGGACAATAACACTTAGGAAAAAAATTTGTAGAAAAACACCGCTATAGGGCTCAAAAACGTCACTATAAGGCTTAAAAACGCCACTATAGGGCTGCTTGAATCTGCCATGGGACAGTCACTTAGGGAAAAAAAATTTGCAGGAAAACACCGCTATAGGGCTTTAAAACGTCACTATAGAGGTTAAAAACACCACTATAGAACTCCCTGAACATTGTAAGGGGCGATGACACTAAAAATTTTTTTGCATGGAACTCGATTTCTAGGAAGTCAAGTTCCATGCAATTTTTTTTTTTTTTTTTTTTAAGTTTGATTGGGCATAACTCGATTTTAGGGTCATCGAGTATCGAAACAGGGGCACGCACCTATATAATTTTGAAACAGAGGCATAATGCCAAAAAAAAAAAAAAGGGGTAAAATGCCAGAATGTCCTGTAAAACTCAACAATATTTTTTTTTTTTTTATCAAGATATCTACGGATCTACCGTTAGACTAAATTTTATTGATAGCTATTTCATAAATTAAATATTTAAATTTTAAGTTTTTTTTTTATTAAAAATTATATATAAAAATAATTTTATGAATTAAATAGTAAATAATATTTAATGAAGACGAAATTTGACATATGTATTGTGGGGTTAAGGGCCCAAATTGCATGTTGGGCCTTGGTCCTTGGCTGAGTTCATGAAGTAGTTCGAGGAGGGACGAATGGTTATAAGTGGTTCAAACTCAGAACTTAATAAGCAAAGATGCAAATGAGAAAGTGGTCCAAGGAGGAATATCTCTTCGGACAAGCTAAACACTAATCAGATATAGATCCTATAGATCGAGGTGGCCTTCTAGGAAACTCTAATGATAGGGACGTGCGCCATAAACATACAAGAAAGATGGGAACCCAAAAATATCTAAGGGAAAGCTACTATCACTGCATTGAATGCACTATAGCTACTTTTCTGGCCTCATTTATGTGGAAAAGACTTCTGAACAGTGTTGCTTTGGCAACCACAACTCATAGAAGGCTAGAAAGGGTATTTGATAGGACAAGAACTCAAGTGATGGCCTAAAAGATCAACAAGTGTAGGATCAAAATCATCCAAAATGGACTATATAATGCAAGAGGCCCTTCATAAAATGGGGGAGGAAAAATAGAGAAGAGGCACTATAGCAATCTATGCACTTGTACTCTGTTTAATCAATTTATATGAAAACTTACCTCCTCGGACAGTGAGTTTATCTCCTCAGACAATGAATTCATTCAACTCTATGTTCCTTGTTCTTACTTAATCATCTTCTATATCCATACTAGCTGTTGTCAAATCCATACTAGCTTTAACCCACTCTCTACAAATTTATTGTACTGGGCTCATTGGGCCAACATCCCATACATCTTAGGTTTGGGCTACAAAATGTGTCACTACATGTATTATGAACATAAAAAAATATAAAATTTAACGATTAAATTTTCAACATATGTAGACATATTAATTTTTTTTAAGTAAAAATTTTAGTTTTTTGCTACAACCAAGTATATGGTCAAACTTTGTCCATAAATGAAATAATGAAAAATGGCTAAAGCTATTACAAATTTCATAAATACTAAATATATTATAAATTTTACTACATAAAAGTTATAAACTAATGTGACAATGAATAAGATTGATGGTTGAATAAATGAATATTTGAATTATTTTTTTAATGATTTGTGACATATCTATTTATATAATAATATTTGTAGTAACTTTACATTTTTCCTTTATGAATTTGTAGTTTCTCCAAAATCACTCAATTTTTATTACATAAAACTTACAAATTAAAAAAATAAATTGATGGAGCTATATTCAAAAATGAAAACAAATATGGGATTGGAGTGGTCATCTAGAATAACTAGGGCCTCATCATTGCTTCTCTTCCCAACAGCTTCCTTGAGTCTTTCAAGCTCTAGAGATTGAAGCTATAGCTTATGTTGATCCGCTCATTAAGGATGCAATTCACATTTCTAGATATTTTTACTCAGTTACTTTATTTTCACACTAGGAGGGAATGTAATAAACTTGCTCATAATTTGGCTAGGCATTCTATCAATGTCACAAACTGTGCTATGTGGATGGAGATGTTCCATCACACTTTTTTTTTTTTTTTTTGTTATTTAGGCTAATATAGCCAGAATTTATTCTTTATAAAAGTCTCTCAATTTTCTTTCTTAAAATTTTAAAAAAAAAAAAAAAAAAAAAACTACTTAATTGGAGACTCCCCAATGTATTATCTCTCGAACAAATGGTCAACACTCAAATGGTGAGTCAGGCAAATGTGGCGAGGTGTTCAAGGTCCCCTTCTATAAGGGGATAAAGTAGGCTCCCAAAGGTGTAATTTCCCTAACAAGTGGATTATAGCTCATGTGGTG
The DNA here is from genome assembly GCF_002906115.3 of Quercus suber. Taxonomy (NCBI): domain Eukaryota; kingdom Viridiplantae; phylum Streptophyta; class Magnoliopsida; order Fagales; family Fagaceae; genus Quercus; species Quercus suber. The sequence continues at coordinate 1,259,255 of NW_027069504.1, forward strand.
TGGAGCAAAGGTGATGAGGTGTTTAGGGTCCATTTCCCTACCGAAACAGAGCAAGCCTAAATGACTCACAAACGATCCTAGGAATAGGCCCAAAACAAAGAAGTGTTGTCAATGATGCTAGATCACATTTAAGCATGTGGTTCCAATGGATAAGAATGTACTTAGTTTCGTTGGATGAGCATATGGGGTTGATATGTGCTTCCCATGAATGATGGAGTACGAAAGGCTCATGGATGACGTACTAGTCATGGAAAAAGCTCATAGGCAATGGAGGAGGAAGTAGGATTTGGTCAAAGCCTATAAAGAGATAGAGACTCACATGTGAGGAGGAGATTCTTGGGAATACAGGTAAGGCCGTGAGGGTGAAGTCCCATATTGAATAAGAATGTCAAGAGGGAGTGGTTAATGTAACATAGTTGGTTGTTATCTCCCTAGCACATGGTTCTTCACCATAATGCTTACAAATTGATATGTTAATAAATGTGATTTAGATGCTTTAACCACAAAAATGAATGTTTGAATTATTTTTTTGTAAGTGGTGACACATCAATTTTTAAACTATATCTATGTAGTGAATTTGTAATATCCCTAATATCACTCTTAAATAATTGTAGGCCAAAGCCCATTACTTGTGCATCTTTATTGTTTCTTGTATATCACTCATAGAGTGTCCTTGCGTATATAAGCTTATACTTGTACAATTAAGCATACAAAAAATATAGAATTCCATTCTTTATTTCTCCTTTAACATGTATAACAACATGTGGTTCTAAGTTTGAATCCTATCTACACTTTACCTACCATTAAAAGTTAAAAATTTCATGTGTTAACCCCTTATTCAGTAGAGTTTAGGCCCAATCATGAATGTGAATGTTAGAATAATGGTTAAATATTAAATTCACAATCTCCTATTAGTTTAAACTGAAAGATTTGAGTGATTTTAGCTACTTCCTTAGACTTGAACTCTCATCTAGCTCTAAGAGGTTCTTTTTCTCTTTAGCCACCTTTGATTTATGTCTCACATTGGCCTCACTAATTGCAAGATAATGACAATCCACTAAAAGCCAATTTTGAACTTCTTGCCATACATAGTGAACGACTCCAAATGCCACTCTTTATTGATAGTTAGTCGGAAGTTGAATCTAGCTCACTATTTGGTTAGTCAATTAATGAATGCACCTCGCTCTATGCCACATGTCATTGTCCTTTGGGTCCTTTATTATGTGAAGGGAAAACTCTTTCATAGTCTTTTTGTCTCATCCTACTCTTCTTTAGATCTTCAAGTTTTCTCTAATTTAGATTAAACGAGAGATCTTACTATATGGTGATTTTCTACCTGATAATGTTTTCTCCTTAGTGATTGTCTCAATTTTTTTTTGGTGTAGTAAAATATAGCATTTTGTAGCTCATCCTATCATTGAGGCTAAGTAACATGCACTTGCAAACATCGCCTCTAAACTTATGTGGTTAGGTTGGTTATGTCAAGACCTTAATGCACCTTTAGCATACTTTATTGCCTATCTATTGTGACAACCGAAATACCATTCAAATTGATCACTATGATATGTTTCACAAGCACAACAAACATATTAAAATTGATTATCACTTTATGCCTCATCATTTTGCAGTAGGGACACGCTTCATCTTTGCCTTATTCCTTCTTCTTTTTTTCTTCTTCTTTTTTTCTAGTTATTAATATAAAAAGGGTAAATATGGTAATAAAAATTAATTTTGTAATTATGTTCCTTTTTAGTAAAGTATTCTTTAGATATGACCCAATAACATGAGTAAAGGTCTGTCTTTGGTTAGGCAAGCTTGAGTGCCTAACATCTTCCCAAACTTATAACCTAACTCTAGGTTTAGTTTAAGCCAATTAGACCTTTGCAAATGAGGTTCAAAATTGTTCTCGATCCACATAAAACTAGGTGATGGCTTCTTTCTCTTCCATAAGCTTGAGTGAATGCCATTCTTTTGAGCCCATGCATAGGATAGGCCTACACCTAGCAACCCAATCTTGATCCCACTTCACAGCAGTCCTTTACTAGAGAACGTTATTAAAACCTATAAGGGCCTGAACTAGAGCACTCACAATGACCAATCATATCATAGAATCATAAAGATCCAAAACTCAAACATAAATAATTCACCTATATTGATGTTAATCACTACCCATCAACCTTAAACCCAATTTGACTAAAAACCCCTACAATCAAGCCAAATAAATCATTGTCATAAACCAAATAAAAAGCTTCCCCACAACTAAATCATCCTTTGTTCAGCAACAAAACAAAACATGCACCAATTTATCAATCCAAAATGAGGAGCAAGAAATTTTGTTACTTCATTTCTAAATAAGAGATTTATATAGTGGGAGAAAATTGATGACAAGAAAAATATGAAAAACTTATGATGATAGAGTTGATTTTTCTTATCCTCATGAAAGTATAAGCTAGTGACCTTTCCTTTTTCTCTATCAATTCACATTCTTGCCTCTCTTGTCTTGATAGTGTTCAAATTCTATTGTATATTTATCTTACAACCTAGTTTGAAGGTTTGCAAAACAAAGAAAAATTTTACCACTTATTGAATACTACCCTTCCTTTGAAAGAAAAAGAAGACTCAATTTTTTGATTTCCAAATAAAAAATTTCTAAAGTGAGAGAAAACAAAATGGTTAGAAATTGCATGGAAAGTGATCGGAAAGAGGAAAGTGCAAGATCATTAACTTGCATTTCATCGAGGATAAGGATAACTACTTCCATAATCATTATAAGTATTCTCATACATTTTCTTACACTCAGTCTTCTCCCACTATAGAAATCATTTTTATGGAAAATGTGTAACAACCATAGATTATAGGGATTAAAGACTTCAGCTTTATATTACAATTGAATGTTGTTGAAACAAAATGTTTTATTTTATTTTCATTGAAAATTTTATTTTTTAAATTTTATTTATTCTTTAACCTTTTATTCAATGAAAATTGTTTAAGAATTATGGCTTTTGTAAGTGTACGGACTGGAGATACCCAGGCACGTTTGGGCCCTAAGCTTTAACGTGATAGTGAGACCCATGATCCCTATCTCCCTTTACCCGAGATCCCAACTTAGGCCCACGCAGATGGCAAGCCCGAGCTTCGTCACTCAATCTTTGCTTGGAGGACTTTAACCGAGCAATGGGGGAGGAATAGCGTCTGAACATCCCATCCTAAATGTTCTCGGCAGAACCTAGGAGCATCGCAACCGAACATTTCTACGGGAGTGGGAACCAAGTTCCAAGGCCATTCCTATTGTGTTCCACTCCCACCTAACCACCCACTTATAATCAAGGGTATTGAACCTCCCTTTACACTTAACCATTGGAGTAATTATGACCTCTCCACTGACCTTAAGCTATAAATATGCGAAATTGGAACAAAAAGGGATGTTGAAAAAAAGTTCACGAGAAATAAGGCAAAAAAAGGGTTAGCGGAGGCAGAGGAAAAGAGGTGGTTTAGGCAGTGGGAAAGAGAAAAGTGATCTCATTGAGTCTCTGTGCTAAGAACGACCTAGAGTAGGAAACTCAAGCCCATCATACAAATAAGTTATGAGCCCAAGTGAGCCCCAGCCCAGTGGTCTCGTTTACGCCACGCACAATTGGTGCCGTCTGTGGGAATCTCCTACAACGTCGTAGTTCTACTGAGGCTCAATCCTGGGGAGGTAGATGTCTGGGAGACGCTTTGGGAGTGATACTGAAAGTGGTTCAGTGAGATTTTCTTGGGGATCCTCATGGCGAGAAAGAAGGCAAAAGAGATGTGAAGACAGGGACCGCGAACGAGAGGAGCAGTCTGGCCTCGGGGAGGGGTCGTACCAGACGCAGCATACGACTTCGAATACCTCGAGGCAAAGGTAATTTAATGAAAGGGACGAAGAACTTGAACAATTGTGTAGACTGGTGAGAGACCTAGAGTTAGAGGTAGAGAACAAGCATCATAGAAGGGACAGGGACAACTGAGAAAGAAGATCCAATACCAAGGAAGATCGTCATCGGATGGGGTCTAATCAATCTAGGTCCTACAACCGCCGAGAACGCTCCCATTCCCGGGAATCTTGTCGGCGAAGGGAATGGCCTCATTCCAGGGAATCTTGCCAACACTGAGACCGTTCGCGATAGAGGGAGTACATAGACCAAGGTTCGAATTCCCCAAAAGAGCAATGGCCCCATAATGCGGCCATGGATGCGATGAGCTGCGCGCTATGTAAAGCTGCTCAATCCTTATTCTCGACTGACATCGAGAGTGCCCCCATGCCGGACAGATTCACGCGCCCTCCATTCAACTCCTACGACAGGAAAACAGACCCGGTGGAGCACGTCTGTCACTATATCTAGATGATGTCTCTACATTACCACAACGACGCACTGATGTGCAAGGTTTTTCCTTCAAGCCTTGGCCCCACCACTTTGAGATGGTTTAATGGACTACGGAAAGGCTTGATCCATAATTTTGCCGAGTTGATACAAGAGTTCGGGATCTGGTTTGTAACTTGCAGCCGGGTGCCGCAACCGATAGATGCATTGCTATCCATAAAGATGAGGGTAGGGGAGACCCTCTGTAGTTATGCTAGCCGGTACTGGGAGCTTTACAATGAAATCGGTGGAGGGAACGAGAAGATTGCCACGAGCACTTTTAGGATGGGATTGCTCGAGGATTTCGAGCTGAGGGAGTCACTGACTAAAAAGCCTTCCGAGGATATGAGGCAGCTAATGAGGCGCCTTGCAGAATATAAACGGCTGGAAGACGACCGGCTGCAAAGCAAAGGCAAAGCGCCGATGACAAATCGTCCTCGGCAGGGTGGTTTTCAACTGAGGATCAAGGGAGACCTGAGGATCCAAGAGCCAGAAGCACCGACGGGGAAGGTAAATGTGACGTTTAAGGAGCCAGTGCACAGGATTGTAGACAAGATTAAGCACGAGCCATACTTCAAATGGCCAAACAGGATGGGTGGTGATCCCTCTAGGAGGAATCAGAACTTGTACTGCACTTACTACAAAGATAAAGGACATACTACTGAATAGTGCCGAGTGTTGAGAGATCATCTCGGACAGTTGGCCAAGGCTGAGTACTTGAAGGAATTTGTGGTGGACTCAAGGGACTGAGGAACAGGGCAGGGTGCTGTGCAGAGAGGCAACCCCCTCCCACCCCCACTCAAGATAATTGAAGTCATCCACGCTCCCTCGAGAAGCCTCGCCCCGGCAGGGAAAAAGAGGTATTAAATGTGGTCCCAGTGGAGGGTAGCTCAGGCGCACAACCGACAGGGAAAAAGATGAAACTTACCCACAAACCCATTACTTTCGGTGATAATGATTTAGAGGGGACGGTTCAACCGCACGACGATGCTTTGGTGGTAACTACCCGGATAAGCGGCTTCTTGGTGAAAAGGGTGATGGTAGACCAAGGGAGCGAGGCTGACGTGATGTATCCAAATCTGTTCCGGGGGCTCGGATTGAAGGATGAGGACCTCTCAAAGTACAATACACCATTGGTCGGGTTTTATGGGAAGATCGTAATACCTGAGGGGCAAATCTCTCTGCCCGTGAATATGAAAGGCAAGGAGGTGATAGCAACGTTTATAGTAGTGGCTTCTTTCTCCCCGTACACTGTGATATTAGGAAGACTGTGGATCCACGCAATGGGGGTCGTCCCGTCCACCCTGCATGTGAAATTGAAGTTTCCTACCAAGCATGGTGTTACCGTAGTAAAGGGAAGCCAGCAGACGGCTAGACAATGTTTAGTTGCCATAGTTAACCAGAGGAAGGAGATAGCTGGTCAGGGAGAGCATGGGGTTGCTTGCTCACTCCCAAGTGCAGGAGATCGTAGCAATATAATTCTTGGAGTACCGAGGTCGAACCACAAGGAGCAGGGTAAATTCAAAGACAATATAATTAAATAACAATTTGGGTGAAGAAGAAAAATACTTTTTCTTGGTGATTGTTAACAAGAATAATAATAAAAACCAATTTAAATTAATAATGTAAATACTAGGGCCCCAGGGTGTTTCCCTATATCGATATGAAATTCTTTGTGATCTAAGAAAATATCTATTTCATAATTGATTGTTCTTATACAATTAAAAACTTATGATTCGGTTGAACTAAGACAATTCAAGAACGCATGATAACCTTAATTAATAATGCGGTTAGAAAAGTTTTCAGAAAAACTCATTCACTTTAAAACCTAATTTCCATTTGAAACTATTAGAAATTCCTCTAAACAATAAGAAAAACATGATTGAACTTATTGAAAGCATGGAAGAACTAATACATCAAAAGAAATCTAATTGAACAATCAAATATGTTATTGATAAAATCGTAAAAAGAATCACATTGAATATTCATACCGCATAGAAGAAACATACCCCTAGCCCTAGCAAAGAGTTTAGGCTGCCATTAGAGAAAGGAAAATACAAGTTTTTCTCTGCCAAAATTTGTTCTCACAGCCTCCCTCCTAAAACCCTAATGTCCAAGTCTCTAAAGAAAATAAAACTTATACTATTTTAATTTCCGTCCAGGTTTACAGCAGTAACTTGTGAGTTTATTTCGGCCTTCAAAAATTGAGAATTTCGAAAAACTCAAAACTGAAAAGTTGTAGATATTTAGGACACAGTTCAAACCCATCCAGCTTTGTGTCAATTAGATTTTTGAGGAGAGAGATACGCCCAAAATACTGATCAGTGCTCAAATTAGATTTTTCCTTTTCAGATTCTGCCTCTTTGATTTCTTTCCTTATTTGAAGCTTTCAATCATGTTAGATGATCCAAGCACTCCAGCTGCACCTCCTTAGACATTTAGGCATGGTCCTTTAGCTCCACTTTAATTTTAGTTTGGCCTCCATTCTCTCAAAAATTCCTGTAAACTCATCTTTCTCACATGATTTCCTGAAAGTAGAAAATTACACACAATGAATGGCATTTTATTCAAGAAATTATGTAAAGATAAATAATAGGGACTAATGCAAATCATGGCTTAATTATACAAATTAAGCATAGTAATCAGGAGATAGCGCCCACATAAATATATAATAAGTACACATTTTAAGGCGTTATCACACCCCCCAACTTAAATCTTGCTAGTCCCTAACAATCCACAAAGCACCCATGTCTACTAAAAGTGAAAAATTAAAAATAAAATACAAGCCACTTTCGTAGGATACACGACTGCACTTCCCATGTGCAGCAAGTCTTTGAACCCCTAGGTCACCCTAGTGGACGAGTTTACTCTCGTGAGGGTTTGCAGTGACTCTACCCACAAAAGCCAAAGGTTTCCTGAAAATTCCTGCAGGAAATGTTAGTCTGCTTTATCATTATATCATACAAATGAACTTATTAGCTCCACTTTAATTTTAGTTTGGCCTCCATTCTCTCACAAATTCCGGAAAACTCATCTTTCTCACATGATTTCCTGAAAGTAGAAAATTACACACAATGAATGGCATTTTATTCAAGAAATTATGTAAAGATAAATAATAGGGACTAATGCAAATCATGGCTTAACTATACAAATTAAGCATAGTAATAAGGAGATAGCACCCACATAAATATATAACAAGTACACATTTTAAGGCGTTATCACACCCCCCCAACTTAAATCTTGCTAGTCCCTAGCAATCCACAAAGCACCCATGTCTACTAAAAGTGAAAAATTAAAAATAAAATACAAGCTACTTTCGTAGGCTACATGACTGCACTTCCCATGTGCAGCAAGTCTTTGAACCCCTAGGTCACCCTAGTGGACGAGTTTACTCTCGTGAGGGTTTGCAGTGACTCTACCCACAAAAGTCAAAGATTTCTTGAAAATTCCTGCAAGAAATGTTAGTCTGCTTTATCATTATATCATACAAATGAACTTTCAATTTTTGAGTTGAGATAATATTCATCATATTAAAGAGCTTTCACTAGCTTCACTTTTGGAGTGTGTGTGTGCATAGCCCATCCAATCAAACCGGCTTTTCCAAACATGCATAGACTAAGAATAATCTAGATTAGAGCCTCTACTCCAAAACCTCTCTTAAGTCATCAACACTCTGAAAGAACACACATAGAAGTAATGGTTTCTCTCTTCAAATCACATGTGAACAAAAAGGAAAGAAGAAGTTTTAAGAATATCATATGTGTCTAAAAAAACAGCCACTAAAACAACGAGAAAAGATTTCTTGGGAAGGATGTTGAATTCCTGAAAACATGAGGTTAATACCATTCTCATCCCTAATTTTTATTCTAAACACATACCAGCCATGCACCTTTAGGATCAAGTAGGACTTTAAGCTTAATGGTAGTATAATCTTTTGGCTAGGTAAAGGCAAACTGCTCTCTTTGAAATATGAGGTATATGAATCAAATGCAGAAAATTCAAGCCAAACCCAACTCATAGTAGTAACAACCAACTTGAATCAAAACAACCTTTACTCAACCATATAACCCTTCTGAAATACATGAAAAATGTGTAAGACACCAATGATTTATATGTATGTCTTCTCTTTCTTTTTCTTTCTTTTCTCTCTTTTTTTTTTTTCTTCTTCTTCTTCTTCTTCTTTTGGATTTTTTTTTTTTTTGAAAGAAAAGAGAGACAATGGTGGTATCTAAACACATCAATTGCTCAAAACTTGAACCCCCAAGAGAACACCCATAAACAAAAATGTTTTGTGGTATTGTGAAAACATTTCTCATGGCTCAAATCATGGTGACAATGGTTAATGTAAAGATAGGCTGAATATTTGTTTAGCTAGTGACAAAAGATTGATGGCCGTAAGCTCTCATCTCCTAAAATTCCACATAAACCAACATGTCTAAGGACAAAAATAAGTAAGATCATGGTATATCTCCCCATATTGTTTCCAGTAGTCAACCAAAAAATATATAGAGATCTTTTACAAAAACTGAAGCATATGAGAGAAATTTAAGAGTTCAAACAAAGATATACTCTCTCAAAGAAAAGTAAGGCTCAAGAACTCTCTTATGAGTTGAGTTTCAGCTTATATCTAGCTTGTTCATGATCCATGCATATCCAACATCCAACCGTCCACTAACCTGGTTATTGTGCTCAAAAGTTTCCAATTGTGCTCTTCATGAAAGAATCTTAATATAACAAATAGTATAACCAACTCAGTATTATTCATTCCATCACATGATATAAAAATAAAGCTTATAACTCTTCTGCATTCAAATTCAAGGGTTTTTTTTTTTGTTAAATTGAAAAGTTGCAACCAAAAAGAAAGAAAAAAAAAATCTTGCAAGGTGCAGCAAAATGTGTACACCTCTCCCCCCAACTAAAATATTGCATTGTCCTCAATGTATCAAAGCCAAAATAAATTCAAGTATAAAGGGAAGAAGTTACCTTAAGCATTTAAATTTTTTTTTTTTTTTTGAAATTTCTTTCACACCTGCAAATGTTAGCTCAAAAGAAAAATAATAACAAAAAAAAAAGCATAAACAAAAACAAAAGGCAAAAAGAAAAAAAAAATATGATACAACTTCAGAAGGTTTTTTCAAAGTTCACGTAACATCCCAATAGGCAGGGATCTGTGATGACACAGTCTCCTCCTCAGATATAACTCCCTCTGAGAATGGTTTTAACCTTTGTCCATTTATTTTCAAAATCCTACCATCTCTAGGGTCCTCAACTACTACAGCTCCATGGTTAAACACTTCCCTTACAATGAAAGGGCCATCTCACCTAGGTTTAAACTTACCTGGGCCTAAATATGCATATTTAAGACCACCGGGCAGCAGCTTAAACTCTAGCAGTGGTGCCTCTTGACTTGAATGCATGAGCTTTTTTTCATTTTCTAGTAGCTCCTCAAAGCAAGGCTTCCATCCTTTATTAATTGCCATCATCTGTTGTTCTTCCAAAACCTCAAACTCTTCTTGAACCACCGCCCCAATGAGGTTCACATAAGCACAGTCATCATCCTCATGTGGTTGTTTAGCCACATGAAATATGTTTAGCTCCAAAGTCATGGAACCAAAAGTGAGTTGCATCCTTCCATTCCTGCAATTAATTAAAGCATTAGTTGTGGCAAGAAAAGGTCTACCCAAAATAATAGGAGTATGAACACTAGGATGTAAAACAAATTGGTAATCTAGAACAATAAAATCAACTGGATAATAAAATTGCTCAATTTTCACCAACACATCCTCAACAATCCCTTTTGACTCTCTTACAGAGCGATCAACCAACTGTAAAGTTATTGAAGTAGGTTTTAACTCACCAAGTCCAAGTTTTTGATATACACTGAAAGGGATCAAATTAACACTTGCCCCAAGATCTAGCAATGCATGCTCCATGATGTAATCTCCAATAGTACAAGAGATCGTAGGACAACCTGGATCCTTATACTTTTGTGGGGTCTTATGTTGGATAACTACACTTACCTGTTCTGTTAGGAATGCGGTCTTCTTCACATGATGCTTTCTCTTGATGGTGCATAGGTTCTTAATTACCTTAGCATATACAGGCACTTACTTGATAACATGCAATAATGGCAAATTTATCTTGACTTGATGCAAATGCTCTAATATCTCAGATGTGGTGTCCAATTTCTTAGGTAATTTTAAGGCTTGTGGAAATAGTGGAGGGTTGGGCATTTTTCAATGTCATCAAACCTAAGTGACTCAATTTCATCCTTCTCTTTTTCAACTGGGGTCTCCTTAGATTTCTTAGTTACTAAAGGAGAAATTTTATCAATCTTTTTACCACTCCTTAAAATGGTCACAACTTTAACTTCCTCATATTTATCCTTAGAGCCAATTTTTAGATTTTGATTGATGGAATTAGGTTGAGTTTGGGAAGGAAACTTCCCTCTCTCTATCCCACTCAATGAATTTGTAAGCCTAGTTATATGACTCTTGGTCTCTCTAACCTCTTCATCTAGCCTAGTGAGCATGGATTCAAACTTTTGATTTTGCTCACTTTGCCTTTGAATGAAAGTACTAAGTGCATCCTCCAAGGAAGTTCTAGATGATGATGATGCATGTGGTGAATTAAAATTCCTTGGAGCATGAGGATTTAACACATTGTCACTCTTATAATTCAAATACGGATAGTTTCGCATATTTGGGTTATAATTGTTAGAATATGAAGAATTATTTGGCCAATATGAATTAAATGCATGTACTTGTTCTTCTGGCACATTCAAGAATGATGAAAGTGATGCACATTCATTTGTAGCATGGTTTATCTCATGACAGATTTTACACACCTCCACTGGGTCCTCTCTAAAGGTAACACTAACACTCCTACTTCCTTTCATTTTGAGTGCTTCAATTTCTTTAGTTAACATGCTGATTTTTGCACTCATGTTATTATCTTCCCTCAACTTGAAAACACTTCCACTAGAAGTGGTAGTGTTAGTTCTAGTCCTATCAGTGGAGTCCAAAGGGCTAGGTCCAGTCCATGTGTTAGAGTTTTCAGCTATCTCATAAGATAATCCATTGCACTTTGGGTTCTTTTTGTAAAAAGTCCCCTCCGCATGAGAGTTGAACAAACTGTCGGTCCCTAGGTGCAAGTCCCTCATAAGAATAGCTAACCAACCTCCAATCTTCATACCCATGAGTTGGGCAGAAATTGAAAAGATCTTTGTACCTTTCCCAAGCTTGGTATAAGGTCTCATTTTCTCCTTGGACAAAACTAGCTATCCTTCTTTTTACTTGGTGGACTTTGTGGGGAGGAAAATTTTTCTTAAAAAACTCTTTAGCCATCTCCCCCCAACTACCTATAGACCTAGCTTTCAAGGTGTAAAGCCAACTTCTTGCCTTATCCTTAAGAGAAAAAGGAAAGAAACGTAACTTAGCAGTCTCAATAACATTTTGTATATAGAAATTACTAATTACCTCTTCAAAAGCTCTAACATGGACATAAGGATTTTCATTTTCTTGTCCCCTAAAGTCAAGAAGTATTGCTAATAAACCTTGTTTCAGTTCTACATGTGGTGCATTCGGTGGAAACATGATGCATGAAGGAACAGAATTTTGTGTGGGATGCAACAATTCATACATAGTTCTTCTATTCTCCTCATGATTATTACATGTTTCATCACCCATGATTGATGAAGAAGGTGAAGGCAAAGGTGTGTCAAAAAGATTACCAAAGTTTCAAAATTTTCTAATCTGCCTCTCTTGTTTCTAACCCAAATGTTCATGCAACAATGAATGCCAATCAAATAAAATAAATTAAAAACAAATAGAAAAATAATAACAAAAAAAAGGGAAAAAAAATGGAACGAAGTTACCAATAGAAGAATTTCCACCGGTTGTGCTTTGCTCCCAAAAATTGCCTTTGAACACGCAACAACTCCTCAGCAACGGCGCCAAAATTGCTTGCTCACTTCCAAGTACAGGAGATCGTAGCAATATAATTCTCGGAGTACCGAGGTTAAACCACAAGGAGCACGGTAAATTCAAAGACAATATAATTAAATAACAATTTAGGTGAAGAAGAAAAATACTTTTGCTTGGTGATTATTAACAAGAATAATAATAAAAACCGATTTAAATCAATAATGTAAATACTAGGGCATCGGGGTGTTTCCTTATATCGATATGAAATTCTTTGTGATCTAAGAAAATATCTATTTCATAATTGATTGTTCTTATACAATTAAAAACTTATGATTCGGTTGAACTGAGACAATTCAAGAACGCATGATAACCTCGATTAATAATGTAGTTAGAAAAGTTTTTAGAAAAACCCATTCACTTTAAAACCTGATTTCTATTTGAAACTATTAGAAATTCCTCTAAACAATAAGAAAAACATGATTGAACTTATTGAAAGCATGGAAGAACTAATACATCAAAAGAAATCTAATTGAACAATCAAATATGTCATTGATAAAATCTTAAAAAGAATCACATTGAATATTCATACCGCATAGAAGAAACATACCCCTAGGCCTAGCAAAGAGTTTAGGCTGCCATTAGAGAAAGGAAAATACAAGTTTTTCTCTACCAAAATTCGTTCTCACAACCTCCCTCCTAAAACCCTAATGTCCAAGTCTCTAAAGAAAATAAAACTTATACTATTTTAATTTCCATCCAGGTTTACAACAGTAACTTGTGAGTTAATTTCTGCCTTCAAAAATTGAGAATTTCAAAAAACTCAAAATTGAAAAGTTGTAGATATTTAAGTTACAGTTCCACCTCATCCAGCTTTGTGTCAATTGGATTTTTGAGGAGAGAGATACGCCCAAAATACTGATCAGTGCTTAAATCAGATTTTTCCTTTTCAGATTCTGCCTCTTTGATTTCTTTCCTTATTTGAAGCTTCCAATCATGTTAGATGATCCAAGCACTCCAGCTGCACCTTCTTAGACATTTAAGCATGGTCCTTTAGCTCTACTTTAATTTTAGTTTGGCCTCCATTCTCTCACAAATTCCTGTAAACTCATCTTTCTCACATGATTTCTTGAAAGTAGAAAATTACACAAAATGAATGGCATTTTATTCAAGAAATTATGTAAAGATAAATAATAGGGACTAATATATGCAAATCATGGCTTAATTATACAAATTAAGCATAATAATAAAGAGATAGCGCCCACATAAATATATAACAAGTACACATTTTAAGGCGTTATCACACCCGTTATAGCAATTACAAGATGACTGAGGAGAGCAAGGGGGTGTTTCTGCTGAGGAAATGATGAAGGTAAAGGTACTTCCGGATATCAATAAATGCTTCCATATAGGGAAAAGCATGGACGAACAGGAAAAAGTAGAAACGTTACTACTCCTAATACAGATTGTGGATGTGTTTGCATGGAGTCCGTATGAAGTGCTCGGGGTGGATCCCGGGTTGATTGTCTATAAACTTAGAGTTGACCCATCGTTCCCTCCTAAGAAGCAGAAGTCGAAGAGATCGACCTGGGAGCACACTGAGGCGATGAAAGCGGAAGTCCAAAAGTTGAAGGATGTTGAGGCGATAAGGGAAATTTTCTTCCCGAATTGGTTGACAAATACCGAGGTGGTGAAGAAGAAGAATGGCAAGTGAAGGGTTTGCATGGACTTCACGGACCTAAACCGAGCATGCCCAAAAGACCCTTTTCCTATGCCAAAGATTGATCAGTTAGTGGATGCCACATATAGGCACCCAAGGATGAGCTTTCTGAATGCTTTTCAAGGTTATCACTAGATCGCCCTGGCACACGAGGATCAAGAGAAGACGGCATTTATCACCCCGAAGGTCAACTATCATTACACGGTGATGCCCTTCGGACTAAAGAATGCCAGGGCCACATACCAACGAATGATAACGATAATGTTCCGAGACAAGATATGGTGTACAGTTGAAGTGTACATTGACGACATGGTGGTGAAGAGCAAGCAGGTAGCACGACACATGGAGGACCTTCAGGGGGTTTTCGAGGCTCTCCGACAGCACAAGTTACGTCTTAATGCAGAGAAATGCGCATTTGGTGTGGGTCCGAAAAATTCCTGAGGTATCTAATCACTAAGCGAGGAATAGAGGTCAACTCCGACCAAATTGAGGTTGTGAAAAGACTGAAGCCACCGAGCAATCTGAAAGAAGTGCAAGTGTTGACTAGGATGCTAGCCACCCTTAATCGGTTCATCTCCAAATTCGTAGATCGCTGCCGACCATTTTACCAACTTCTGAAGAAGTGGACTAGATTTCGGTGGAACGAAGAATGCGACAAAGCTTTTATGGATCTGAAGGATTACTTGGCGCGGGCACCCATGCTAATGGCACCAGAACCATGTGAGGATTTATTCATGTACCTAGTAGTGTTTGAGCACGCCGTGAGCGCCGTGCTACTGAAGGACCAAGGAATCCAGCAACCCGTGTACTACATCAGTAAGATTCTGGTTGATGCCAAGACGAGATACTTACCTTTGGAGAAGCTTATGTTGGCCCTAATAAATGCCACGAGAAAGCTGCCACACTACTTTTAGGCTCATACGGTGTACATTTTAACCGAGTATCCCTTACAGTCACTATTGAGGAGATCAGACTTCACGGGCCGAATAGCAAAATGGGGAACTCAGCTTGGTTCTTTTGACATATGATACAGACCCCGAAGTTTGGTGAAAGGCCAGGTCCTTGCAGATTTTGTCGTCGAGTTCTCGCCGAAAGGGAATGGGGAGATAGTTTACCATGTGGAGGCTCACCCATGGAAGGTATTCGTGGACGGGGCGTCGAGCTCCACGAGGGCCAGTGCAGGGATTGTCATCATCACCCCAGAAGGAATACGGTTAGAGCACTCATTTAAGTTGGGCTTCAGAGCCTCCAACAACGAGGCAGAATACAAAGCCTTACTGGCCGGACTTAGGATAGTTTCAAGTTTAGGTGCCTGAAAAGTAGAAGTGTATTCAGATTCGTGTCTGGTGGTTAATCAGGTGCAGGGCAGTTTTGAAGCCCGAGATCTCTGAATGAAAGCGTACCTAGAACAAGTGAAGCAAGTTATAACCAGCTTCAGCACAGTAAAGGTTTTCCAAGTGGCTCGAACGCAAAATAGACACGCCGACTCCCTCACAACGCTGGCATCATCAATAGTCGAAGAGATACCCTGGCTAATCAAAGTTGAGCTTGTTCTAGAGTCAAGCGTCAAGGTAGTAAGTGATACGAGAACTGCAGGGATCGATGTCACAGCAATCACAACACTTAGGCCATGCTGGATGGATCCCATTATTTACTTCCTGGCAGAGGACCGACTCCCGTGTAACGAAAAGAAAGGCAACAAGATCTGCAGAATGGCTCCTCGGTATTGGCTGTCAAAAGACCGGATGTTGTGTCGGAGATCCTTTAGGGGCCATACCTTTTGTGCTTACGCCCAGAGAAGGTGGGCGAGTTCTTGGCCGAGCTTCATGATGGAATGTGCAGCAGTCATGTAGGAGGATGTTCATTGGCGCACCGGGCAATGACTCAAGGGTTTTGGTGGCCTCAAATGCAGAAGGACACCGCCGAGTATGTACGTAAGTGTGAACAGTGTCAAAAGCATGCCCCGTCATCCATTAGCCCACAGGCCATTTAAACCTGATCAGCAGTCCCTAGCCTTTTGCATAGTGGGGGCTGGATATCATTGGCCCGTTCCCTATAAAGAAATTCATGTAGAAGAATATAATCACAAGGTTTGAGGTGCCAAACTTTCTTATATCGGACAATGGGCTGCAATTTGACAGCTGGGCCTTCCTTGAATTCTGCAGTGAGCTCAGCATCAAAAATAGATACTCAACTCCAGCATACCCCCAGGGTAATGGCTAGGTCGAGGCTGTAAATAAAGTAATTGTGAATGGGCTAAAGAAGAGACTGGAGGGTGCAAAGGAAAACTGGGCCGAGGAGCTGCCCAAAGTCTTATAGGCATACCGGACAACTCCTAGGAGGTCCACCTAGGAGCTCCATTCTTTCTCACGTATGGAGCAAAAGCCGTGATACCAACCGAGGTGAATCTGTGCAGTGCAGGAATCGTGGGATTTGATCCCACCCAAAACGATGAGATGATGGTAGGATGCTTGGACAAGCTGGAAGAATGCCGCGAAGTGATGACTATACGGCTCGCGAAGTATCAGCAAAAGCTCGCACAGAGGTACAGTTGAGACGTAAGAACAGGGGAGTTTAGTGCCGGGGATTTGGTTCTGAGAAGAGCTGTGGCGAATATGCGAGATGTGAATGCCAGTAAGCTGGCACAGACATGGGAAGGGCCTTATAGGGTCACCGCCGTTGCTGGCGCGAGGGCATATTACTTGGAGGACCTAGACAAGAGGCCACTGCCCCGGCCATGGAACGTCCATAACCTTAAGAGATTCTATCACTAATGGTGATGTACAACACAATTTACTGTTAAATTATTGCAATTTATTATTTTTGGTATTTTTATGTTAAAAAAAAAACGTTATTTTAGGTTTAGGTGATTTATTTCCTTGTTTTTAGGTGCATTTAGTATTTTTTAGGTCAAATTTGATTCCTGATATGGTTAGGTATCAATTAGGAGTTATTTTAGAATATATTTTCTTGTTTTGTCAAGTTTTATGGAGCCCTTAAATTGGCCCCTAAGTCTGTAAACGTTTTGCAAAGAGATTATTGAATAAAAATCAGAGAAGGTGAGGCTTTGCTCTTCTTTTGGTTCTTCAAGAACTGTGAACTTATTAGGGATTCTTCCTTGTGGTGTTCAAACTTTATACCTTTGGTTCGTGATTCAATTATAATCATTGGGTCAAGGTCTGTTACTTATACCTTTGGTTCGCGTTTCAATTATAAACGTTGGGTCAAGGTTCTATCAAAAATCTGAATTTTAGCTTTCTTGGGCAAGTATTCCAATATTTTTGTTAGGTCTCAAAACGTGTCGATTGAGGTTCACATCATTTGGTACCAGAGTACAGGTTCTAAAATCAGTTTTATATCCCTTTATCTTTTGTTTCCTGTTATCATCTTGTCTTGTTTCTTTTGTGTTTTTTATTCTTCGTTCTTATTTTGTGACGTGCACTAAGTTAAAATCATGCACCCAACTCCAAAAGAGAGAGAGAGAGAGAGAGAGAGAGAAGAAGAAATGGTAATTATTGAAAACATTGTGAAAGATTCAATTAAGGTCAAATATGAGGATGAGTCCACAACTCACAATCCTCAAGTCTCAGTTGATTTGTTGAAGATGACTATACAATATATTGATTTTCTTGGAGTAGAAAATTTTAATTTTATTATCAACCCTTTGTTGATTGATGTTGCAAATAAATTGAAAGTAGATGGGAAGAAATTTTACACTACACTTTATAAAGGATTCAAGTTTCAGAACTGGATCAAGTTATTAAAGCATTCGAAGTATTTGTTTATTTAGAGTGGAAGATTTCAAATTTCAAAGATGAACTCGAGGACGAGTTTGATTCAAGTGGAGGGGTCTGATGTACAACACAATTTACTATTCAATTATTTTAATTTATTATTTTTGGTATTTTGATGTAAAAAAAAACGTTATTTTAGGTTTAGGTGATTTATTTCCTTGTTTTTAGGTGCATTTAGTATTTTTTTTTTTGGTCAAATTTGATTCCTGATATGGTTAGGTATCAATTAGGAGTTATTTTAGAATATATTTTCTTATTTTGTCAAGTTTTATGGAGCCCTTAAATTGGCTCCTAAGTCTGTAAATGTTTTGTAGAGAGATTATTGAATAAAAATCAGAAAAGGTGAGGCTTTGCTCTTCTTTTGGTTCTTCAAGAACTGTGAACTTATCAGGGATTCTTCCTTGTGGCGTTCAAACTTTATACCTTTGGTTCGTGATTCAATTATAATCATTAGGTCAAGGTCTGTTACTTATACCTTTGGTTCGCGTTTCGATTATAAACGTTAGGTCAGGGTTCTATCAAAAATCTGAATTTTAGCTTTCTTGGGCAAGTATTCCAATATTTTTGTTAGGTCTCAAAGTGTGTCGATTGAGATTCGCATCAGATGGGCAGTGCTGTAAATTGTGAGTTGAATGTAATATTGTACGGATTTCGCTAATGAAGGCAATGGCGTTTATCTGGGCAAACTCTTTCAATTTTGTTGTTGTTTCTCTGTTCGACTTCCATTTCCGAGCGTGAAAGAACCTTAAGCTACGAGTCTTAATAAGGACAGAAACCTACTTCTCAGTTCGATCCCTATCACCGAGCAAGTGCAAACCTTAGACTCAACTTATTCTAAAGGCAAAAACCTGCTTCTCGGTTCGATCCCTATCACCGAGCAGGTGGAAACCTTAGAGTCAACTTATTCTAAGGGCAGAAACCTGCTTCTCGGTTTGATCCGTATCACCGAGCAGGTGGAAACCTTAAACTCTTTTTTTTACTTATTCTAAGGATAGAAACCTACTTCTCGGCTCAATCCGTATCACTGCGCAGGTGGAAACCTTAGACTTAACTTATTCTAAGGACAAAAACCTGCTTCTCAGTTCGATCCGTATCACCGAGCATGTGGAAACCTTAGACCCAAAACTTATTCTAAGGACAGAAACCTGCTCTTGGTTCGATCCCTATCACCAAACAGGTGGAAAGTTAAAAAAAAAAAAAAAAAAATTAATCAATTATTATAAGGACAGAAACTTGTTCCCGGTTCAATATCCTTCACCAGGCAGGACGAAACCTTAACCTATATTTCTGAAAAACAAAACTCTATTACCAGATTCAATTGCTATCACCAGATAAGAGGAAAGTATTCTAAAGACTGAAGCCAACAAGTTAAACGTTGCCTGAGGTTGAGAACTCACATCTCAGTTTTCTACACTGTATAATTCACCGGGCATTCAGGAAACCATTCAAGCACAAAAAACAGAAAAACATGGTAAAAAGATAATGTAGAAGTAAGCCTTCATGAAAACAACTAAGGCAAGCATTCAACAAATAAGCAGCATGTAAATAAAACAATGCATAAAAACGAAACTATTGTCCTGTCACCATAGTCCGGTGACCATGCGAAAGTCGAAACAAGACAAATGATTGTTCAGCCACCACAACCCAGTGACCTAGGCAAATAAAATAGCTAAAGAGAAACATAGTAAATACTTGAACTGGGGAAAAACAGTGACTGTCTGGTACGACACATGGGTTAATCTGCTTTCATCTGGGTGGCAGGGTCAATTAGCTGCTGGTCGGTAGGGTTTTGGGCCATATCCTCACAGAGCTGATCGGTAGGGCGGGGGACACTGGTGACTTCCGCATCATCTGGTTCAACGTGGGCGTCTATCTGTTCCACCAGTTTCCTCAAGCTGATCGTGTCCTCTGCATTTAAGGGCATCGGGGGATTCTGCACGGTTGAAGTGAAGCTGGGAAAGGGTATTTGACTGGGGTCCCTAAGAGGAGAATCTTTGGGAACCCCCATGGCCTGTAGGGCAGCGAACCAACCAGCTTCAAAACCCAGCCTCCGAGCTTGGTTCACGACCGACTCCACAGAGTTTTCCGCATCAGCGAACCCTTCATGGTACCATTTTTCTTCGGCAGCCCCCAACGCCACCCTCATGTCAGTAAGCTCCTCAGCTTGAGCAACATTCAGACTCTCTGCCTCGGCCAGCTTGATGTCCGTCTCGTTCTGCTTCACTAACAGCTCCGCACACCTATTTTCTACCAGTGTCTTAGCTTTCTTCGCGGCAATGGCCCTCTTCTCGGCAATATCAACTGCCTTCGCCTTCTCCTTCGCTGATCTAGCAGCTGTCTCCTTAGTCGCCCTTTCCCGGTCGGCATCCTCGGAAAGCTCCTTCATATGACCGTCAATAATGTAGGCCAGTTGGGCTGCCTGAGAACACCCCAGGTGTTAATACAACACAGAGTAAAAATGAGCATGCATGAGTATACTTGTTATCCATGGCAATAATAAACAGTAAACGCATACAAAGATTGATAGGAAGTTAGTGAGTAAAGGATTACCGCGACAGTGAACCACTGCAACCTTCTCCCCATGGACTCCTTAGTCCCCTACTCGTAGGCATGAACATCCTCTGGCAAGAGAAGTTCGTGCGCTAAACTTTGGGCTACGCGACCCCCCTCGCCCTTCTCCCACACCAGTACACTGGCGGTCTCGAGGAGTGGCTCGCCTTCCAAGAAAAACTTGGGCTGCCACGGTTAAGCTGCCTTGGAGGAGGACACTGGGCCCACCCCGGTATGGGCCTGCGGCTCCTGTATAACGATGCCTTTGGACAGTTGAGCTAGGGCCCAGGTTATGGTGCCTCCCAGCCCAAGAGAGGGCTGCTCGCTGACGTGTTGCCTTTTACGGGTTCGTCTGGCCTAGGAAGGAGGTGAGGGAGGAGGCGTCTAGCCTTGGCCTCGCGGTGGTTGTTGTTGCGTTGCCTGCCGTGCACTAGGCATGAAGCAATCAATGGTCAGGGACTTTCGGGTCACCATATCTTCACTGCGATCGGATTCTGTATCGAAAAGTTCAGTAATGTTGATGGTCACTTGCTCGGTTTCACGCACGAGGGGCTCGAGATCAACTGGTCCTTCAGGGGCTTCTTCCTCATGAATGGGGGCTTCTTCCTCTTGAGTAAGGGCCTTTTGAACGGGGGCTTCTTCCTCAACAGGAGCGCGGGCAAGTTCTCGGAGGCGCCAGGACACGCGCTCCGCCAATTCGTTGTGCAATGGAGCAAGCTCGTCCGAACAGGTGAATCGCCGGCCTTGCTCTCGAGCTTCTCCTACCATAAAGTTCGGTGGCAAGAAATTGGCATGCCGGATGTCAATATAGGACAGGAGTGTGCTGTCTACCAAAAGTTCTTGGTTAAAGGGTTGCTAGGTGGAATAGACTAGTTTGACTTCGAGAATGAGATGGGATGCTCGGAGCTGCCCGTCCCAGTGAACGAATATCTCGAATCGGAGCACGAAATTCAGATCCCTTACGTGAACTACCCTGACGTCTGGGATAAACACTCTACCATCTGTAAAAAGAGAAATAATAAATAAATGAGTGAAGGCGAAGTGAACAAACGATGAACATGTATGTAGGCACATCAAAATTCAAGTAAGCAAAACGATTATCAAACAAAAACAGTAAGGTCACGAGTCAATACGAACCCACTTCGAGACGAGAGAGGGGGAGGGATATCCCCGGTAAACCAATTGCCGCACACCTGGACATACTCCCCGGCAGAATTCCTATTCGAGTCAGGTAGGCATGATATCAGTCGTGCCCGTTTATCTCTAACCTTTAAATAATAATTTGTGTTCTTGTTTCCACACAAGCTGTACATGTGGTTTATATCATGATAGTTTAACTGCAAACCGAACGTATGGTTTAACCTATTAACACAACTAACAACCCGGTAAAAGTTGGGAGGCAGTTGGTCAGGGCACAGCCCATAGTACCAAAGTGTGTCAAGTAAGAAAGGGTCCACGGGGAACCTAACCCCACCCTCTAGGATTGCCATTAGAGGAAAGAAGGAAATTTGTCCCCCTCTGTGGAGTTCGAATTCACTCTCGTGGCAATTCGCCACCTCCACATCATTAGGAACATCAAATTTCTGTCTAAAGGTAGCTAAGGATGCCGCGGTATTTAAAAGGTAAGCAAACCCCATCCTAGAATCTAAAATCGAGGGGAAAAACTTGAAGAAAGATGCTGAAGTAAAAGCAAGTGGTAAGAGACTTACTTTGGGCTCTAGGGAAGAAGGAAAGGCTCTAGGCAAGTGAGTAGGTGCGCAAATGAATGCTTGGCAGAGAGAAAATTCAAAGAAAGGAGAGTCTAAAAATGGAGAAGTGATTTGGAACAAACTATTTATAGGGGACAAAGGAGAAGGGAAACGGTGCCTAATCAACAATAATGAGGCCCATTTAACGAGGGATTCACACGAGTGAACTAACACACGCGCCTCTTTGGTTCACGAACCGTCAGGTAATGATGACAGGTAAACCAAACGAGCCGAAACAGTATGCCTTTAATGGAGCATTAATGGGTTTTCTGGAGCCGCTCAGGCTTATGCCTGTTAGCCTTCTCAAACAAGACTGCACTCCGAGCTCCTTGATTCTGCCAGTCGCCGGGCATGAATCAAGAGGGGGGCTAATGTACGGACACAAAAGATGCCTAGGCACGTTTGGGCCCTAAGCTCTAACGTGATAGTGAGGCCCATGATCCCCATCTCCCTTTACCCGGGATCCCAACTTAGGCCCACGCAGATGGCAAGCCCAGGCTTCGTCACTCAATCTTTGCTTGGAGGACTTTAACCGAGCAATGCAGGAGGAATAACGTCCGAACATCCCATCCCAAATTTTCCCGACAGAACCTGGAAGCATCGCAGCCGGACATTTCTGCGAGAGTGGGAACCAAGTTCCAAGGCCATTCCTACTACATTCCACTCCCACCTAACCACCCACTTATAATCAAGGGTATTGGACCTCCCTTTGCACTTAACCATGGGAGTAATCATAACCTCTCCACTGACCTTGAGCTACAAATATGCGAAGTTGGAACAAAAAGGGCGGTTGAAAAAAAGTTCACGAGAAATAGAGCAGAAAAGTGTTAGTGGAGGTAGAGAGAAAGAGGTGGTTTAGGTAGTGGGAAAGAGAAAAGTGATCTCATTGAGTCTCTGTGCTGAGAACGACCCAGAGTAGGAAACCCAAGCCCACCATACAAATAAGTTATGAGCCCAAGTGAGCCTCAGCCCAGTGGTCTTGCTTACGCCGCGCACAGTAAGAATAATAAATTTTCAATTATTTGCCTTATTGTTTAAGCAATGTCCTTTGATTAAGGTTATTCTTTAACCTTTTATTCAATGAAAAGTTGTTTAAGAATTGTGTCTTCATGTAAGAATAATAAAATTTCAATTATTTGCCCTATCGTTTAGGCAATGTCCTTTCATTAAGGTTAGTAGGTTTTACAAGAATTATATATGTGTGTGTGTATTTTTCCAATTAGTTGCATTCTTGTATGATTCCTTGCATAAATTGAACTAGCTTATAGTCCCTACATATGCATGGATGACATTTCTACCTAATAAGCAATAGATTGTATACATTCATAGTATTACATAGAAGTATAATAAATTCGAATTGAGTCTTTTTTCATGTAAAGAGTTTTTTTTTCCTAAGTTCGTATGCACGAATTTTCACTTAAAACATAATTGATACACAATTAGTGTGTATTAGAATCATACTTAGCATGAGATTGGAGTGTATTTAAAATATAGAGATAATTGACATGAAATAATATGATTATTAGAATAACACTTGGCACAAAATTAGATTGCAATTAGAATCAAATTGGATTCTTGATGGAACTTTCTCACAACTTATGATTTTATATATTACTAGTGTATAACCCGTATATGTGCACGATAAAATTAAAATCAATCACAATTACACACATATATTAGTTCAAATTATACTTTGACTAATAAAAAAAATGAAATGTGTCTCTTGGAGAACAAGACATAAAGTTCCTTTATTCTAATTACAACATGTATCACCAATGAAAGCCAATCACATGTCTTCAAATCTCCTTGAGACTCCTATAAAAAGAAACTCTTCTTAGTCTTATAGGAGGAAATTCAAGCACGTTCAAACTTTGCCGAAATCAAGCTCCAAAGCTTCCAAGAACTTCAAGAATTTCAACATTCGAATACAAAAAACATTTGAAGAGAAATCATTCAAATCATCATTCTAGATCTCAAAGTTCAATGGAATCAAGCTTAAAGCCTCCAAGAACTTCAAGAGACTATAAAGTTATACAAATTCAAGCCTCTCAAACCCCAAAGAACTTCCACTACAAATTTTTGAGTACGAAGAACATGCATCCAAATCATCCTTCCAAGTCTCAAAATTCTATTGGAATCAAGTTTCAAATTCTCCATAAACTTTAAGAACTCTAATCAATCAAAGCATCATTAGATTTAAGCTTTAAAACCCCAAGGACCTTTCACTACAAATTTTCGAAGATGAAAAACATTCTAAAAACACATGAAGAACACAAAGAATGAAGAACGAAGAATTTCTAACAAACTCATAGCCAGAGATTCATTGCAATTCCATTCCAAAGATCTTTCAATCAATTTTTCAATCAAAGTGAAGACAATTTGTGTTCAACTTAAGAAATTTATTGAATTGAAGACTTTTCCAAAGAGATCGAATTAGGGGATTATTTTATTATAATAGAACTCGAATACAGAGAATTGTACTAAATCATTCATCAATACAAAAATTCATTTGTGTAACATTTTCAATTGTTTGATTTCCATATTTGAGATTTGGATTTGGGAATGTAATTTTTTTTAGCAATTTCTTATTGTTTTTATCAATTACCCACTCTAACCCACAAATGGAACCTTCCTAATTTTACAAACAACACTGATGTGACAATACCAACTACCACTAAGTATTCATAGTGGTGGTGCTAAAAATTTTAGCTTTTAACACCTCAAAAAACTACTCTACCTATTTTATCTCACCATTTCATAACTTACTCTACATCAAATCTCTTATTTCCAAGACATAGTTAAACACTATTCATTAATTTATTCTTCTCTCTCTCTTCAACCCATAGCCATCTTTCTCTTGTCCGTCTCTTCAATCCACAGCCACCGAACAACAACCATGAAAACCCATATGCCATGCCAACTAAAAATTATGAACAACAACCAGCCAACCATACACAAATCCAATTAGACCCAACTACAATACAATAGAACTCTAAGCACAAAATATCTACAATGATCAAGATTAATGGGATGGAGATCATAATAAACACACCAAAAAAAAAAAAAACCCCCACAAATCCACAGATTGAATTACTCATGAATACAAAAATTCATATAAAAACCCACAAAATCAGACCACCCACAAAACCTAGCCACCGAAAACAAGAAAACCACTGCCACTAAAGCAACATGGATATCAACAAGGAGGGAGAGAGACAAGAGAGACAAAGTGAAGAGAGAAAAAAAGGAGACCACAGAGAGAGAAGGGGGAGTGATTAAAAAAATTATTTTTTAAGTTTAGCTTATTGCTACAATATCTGCTATAGATGACAGTTTACTATAATAAGTTGCTAAAAATTTTATGTATAGCAACCCCAATAAAGCATGTTTTGGGTTGTTTTAGGGCTAAAAATAGTTTTTTTGGTTAAAATAAGAGCACCACTGTGAATATGTTTCTTCTTATTATTCAGTGACATAAGCAATTGTAATTATATAGTGTACTAACTTTTTAGAATTGCAATTATGCTATCATAGGGTACTAACTGTGTCATCACAATAGGAGGCATTCAAAGCAATCACTACTATGCTACTGATGTGGTTGCCAAGTTCCTTAATCTTGAGGGTGGGGATTTCACGAATTGGGTATTGGGCATTTTGGGATTCTAAGCTCAAACTTTTAGTTCTTTTTTTTGGGGGGGGGGGGGGGGGGGGGGGGGGGGGGTGGGGGGGGGGAGGGGGAGAGGAATTCTAAGGTCTATTTTTGTCTCATTAATATGTTGCTTCCATGTGTGCCAATAATTGAAAGTCACGTGTCAAGAATTTTCAGAATAAAATAGTTTGGTCTAAGTTAGATACCACATTAGGATGCTATTAATCCACTTCGGATATTGACTAGTGAACATAGATGAAATGATATAAAGTAAAACATTTAGCAAAATTTTAGGGACAAAAGGTGGACTTTTCATAAAATTTAAGGGGAAAAAAAAAATTAACCAACACAAAACAAGTTGACGAAAATGGCCTAAAAATCTAATTGGATATGTGGTTTTACAAGAAACATTCGAATTGCCTATAGTATAAGGACAAAACTTAAATACAATATATAAGGTGCTATTCTTTAAGTTCCCTTCTTAAGATTTAGCCATGTAGCTATCTAACTAAAAAATATATTTCTATCCCATGAAAAAAAATCCACATGGTAGAATCTTAAAAAGAAAACCTAAGAAATAATACCTAAATACTATACCTAAGTATTGCTCATAATATAATGGCCGAACTTTGGGCTATTTGGGATGGATTGGAACTAGTTGTGTCGTTGGGTTTTACACATTTGATTGTGGAACTAGATGCTCAAGTTGTTGTGTCCTTAAATGGTTCAGTGAATACCCACGACTATTTGATGCCCCATTATGGATAATTTCAAGTCGCTCTTGTGGAGAATTCCTAATTGTCAAAATCCTCCATTCCTTTAGAGAAGCAAACTAGAGTGCAAATGCTTTAGCCAATATGGCACGGTCTCTCTAACTGGATTTTGAATTATATTTTATGTTCCTAGACTTAGTTAAAGGATGTGTTATAAAAGAAATTTCAAATGTCTAGGGACAGTTTGGTTCGTGTATTTAAACAATAGTTTTTAGTTTTTTTGAAATACGTGTGTGTGAAAAAGTGTGTAGAAATACGTTTAATGTTGTTTAAAAACTAAAAATATGTGTTTAAGGTGATGTACCAAACATGCCCCTAATATCTGTCTTGTTCCAAGCTCTATTAAAATTTAAGTAATACTATGGACACAACAATAATTCACAATATTCCTAAATTGCCTTGGTAAACAATTTAAATTAACAATTGTGGTAAATGCATGTGTGTTTTGACTAGGGGTGGCAAAATACGACACGACCCGCGAACTCGACACAATACGACACGAAATTAGCAGATTATGAGTTGAAATTTAATAGATTTGTATCATATTTGAGTTGACACAATAGACCCATTTAATCAATGGGTTGGGTTAGGGTTCAACCTATGGAACCTATTTAACCCAACTGACCCGTTTAATTAAATGAAATTTTACTAATATACCATTCAAATTCTAAGTATATAAACTTATTAATTGTTGTAGTTTATTTTCTTTGACATATTGTGATTAACTATTTATGATATTGAGATATGATTTAGTTTTGAATGATTATTTGTGATGCAGTTACTCATTAGTTTTAAATTTTATATTTAAAATATTTATTTACTTATTTTTTTCATAAATGTTTTTCTTCATTTTGATAAAATCAAATAAACAGGTTAACACGATTGACCCGTTTAATAAATGGGTCGTGTTAGGGTTGAAGAATCTTGATCTGTTTAATAAACATGTTAGGTTAGTATTGACACATATAATCGGATACGTATGAGTTGACACGACATGAATCCAACACGCAAACACGAATTATCACCACTAGTTTTGACGACAATTTAAAATGCTAATTTAGAAATATTGTAAAATTAATAATTTACAACAATTTTGCAATATTTTGAAAATATTGCAAAATTATTTTTTTTTTATGTAAATTGTGAAATTATTAAAATTGCATGGCATTACTTTTTTGAGGTTTTCCTAATGCTTCTGTCATTTAAAAAAAAAAAAAAAAGAGTTTTCCGTTCAAAATAATCAAATTGCCTTAAAAAAAGGAAAATCAGAAAAGCAATTTATAAGTGCGAGTAAATTCCCGGTGGGAATAATATTCCGTCGAACGGCAAACGCTCACCTTCAGCCTCAGCCTCAGGCAATGAAGAAGCCGAATCAACCCCCCAAAATCAAGGACAAGGATGAATCGCTCCTTCCCAAGAACGAAAAGAAACCCCTTTCTTCTTCTTCTCCTTCTACTTCTTCTTCTTCCTCCTCTATATCCCCAAACCAAAACCAAAACCCAAACGACACCGTTCCAGTTCCAAAGAAGATAACCAGGGATCTCCCCAATCTATCCGAATGCCACGCTTGCGGGTCGAGAACCGACACCGCCAACCCTAACCCTAGAAGGCAAAGACTCCAAACCTTACGCAGCGAATGGCGCATCGTTCTTCTCTGCAACAAGTGTTTCCTCCGCGTCAACTCCTCCCACATCTGCTCCTACTGTTTTCTCCAAGCCGACCACTCCTCTTTCCGCTGCCGCCTCTGTAGCCGCCGCGTCCATAGCCACTGCTTTCACAACAATCGGCACGTCGCGCCCTGGTCCTACGCTTCTTCCGATGAATTCTCCGTTTGCGTCGATTGCTGGGTGCCCAAGCCCATTGCGCTTTCCCGGAGTCGGAGTCGGAGTCAGAGTCAGAGTCAGAACTTCAAGGGCAATTCCGACGAGTCGTCTAGGGTATTGCCTGAATCGAATTCTCTCAAATCGCTCCAAGACGCCGCCAATGATGCCAGTTCTGTGGCCAAGAACAAGATCGAGGCCGCCGTTAAGGCCAGAGAGGAGGCCGTGAGGAAAGCCTTGGTGGCTAGGAAGGCCGTGGAGTTGGCCAATACTGCTCTTGATTTGGTTGCTTCTGACGCTGACAATAAGGAGGGGGATGGGGTTTTTATCGATGATGTGGAATTGGCGTTTCGGTTGCACCGGGTTATGAATAGCTCCCCAAGGATTTCCAGCAACTTTTGCTCCTTGAATACCAGTTGCTTGGCTATTATTCCGAGGTCAGCGGCCTCGGGGAATCCTAGCGTTTGTGGGAAGCTTCAACTTTGCAGTGATAACAAGTTGTGTGAAAATCCTGATAAAAGTGTTTCAGAACCTTCAGTTTGTGTTCGGCCTTCGGATGGGGATGGGAATTCTTCCAATTCAAATGGAGATGATAATACTATGGACTCTGCCAATCTATCATCTGGTAATGAATGCAAACCTACTACTACTACTACTACTGTGCCTAAGGATAGATATCGGTTTAAGTATTGTAGATTCAAGCCTGCTACTGTGCCTAAGGATAGATATCGGATTAAGTATTGTAGATGCAAGCCTGCTATTGTGCCTAAGGATAGATATCGGTTTAAGTATTGTAGATGGAAACCTGCAAGGCCTAAGGATAGATATCGAGTTAAGTATTGTAGGAGAAACTTTAGATTGAAAACACTTGTTGATGGTAAACAATCCAAGTTCTCTTGTGACGGGTTTAACCTGGTTAACGAGGGCTCTGCTTCTGCTCCTGCTTCTGGACTAGTTACGGCTTGTTCCAATGAATCAATGACAATTTCCAATGCTACATTATTGCAGTGCTGTGTGGTTCCTTTACAACCTTCTGGTTGTGCAAGTGGTTCATTTCAAGACCAGTCATCAAGGCAATAGGTAAGACAACACATCATGCTTTCCCTATGATAATACTACTGGTTGGCTTTGACTTTAGTTATGCTTTTGGTGTGATAGTTGAAGTGAACATTGATATTTAATTGTATATTTTCGTTTTAACTTGATCAGAAATTTTTACTGGTTTCATTTTCCATGAGGAGGTCCAAGTTTGAGTTCTGCAACTTCTATCTGATTTTGGGAATTTAGAGTGAATAGCTATGTAATTTGTTTCATAATTATGATTATTATTGTTTATCTTAGTTAGCATGTAGAACTTCTTTTTGAATACAACAAACCTATACTTCCTTGATCTTGACATGTGTGAAAGATATAATGTGGCTTTATTGGAGGCAGTAGTTTTCTTCTCTTTATATTAATGTAAAAGTTTCTTTTGGTGCTTGCGATTTAGTTGAGTGAACAGAGTTCAATTCATTAGAGAATATAACAAACCTCTACTTCGTTGATGAGCCCCTGTTTTGTGGCATAATGTCCATTCATGCTCCTTTGAGTACTGGAGAATGCCCAACTGCTTCGCTAGTGGGTAAATGCTCATCATTTCTTGGATAAATGTTGTAGCAACTTGAAATTAACTGTGGGCTTTTAGGATAATAAACTGGAGTATAGGTTTTGCTAATGCTATAGGCCAGAACTTTCGTGACATGCAAAATGATTTAGGATAAAACTCTTATCGGCTGCTGCACCTGGTTGGGCTACCTGTTCTTTTTCAATGGTCATGATACTTTATTTCCCAAACCATATTCAATATCTAAACCTAATTCTACCAAGCCCAAGCCATTTAAATTACTCATTTATAGAACTCAATCCCACCATTAAAAAAAAAAAAACCGTAGGCAGATTCCTGAATCTGTTTATTTCAGGATATTCTTTATAATCAGGGGAAACTAAAAACTGAGAGAAGCAGCTTGCTGGAATGTCGTTACAGCAGCTGTGAAGCGGTGTAAACGTATTGAAAACAAAGTTTTGGTTTTCAAAAGGAGTAAGGAAAGGGTTATGTATTTAGGATAAAAAAGACGGCAAGCAAGAAGAATATTTGAAGATGTGAATGGCTCTGTGAATACTGAATAGTGATATGAACAATACCAGTGTTGAAAAGAGTAAGAAGAAAAGAAAAAAATTCTGGGGGAAGGATGGGAAGGGAAGGGAGGGGAGGGCTGGGGAAGAGAGAGAGAGAGAGAGAATTCAATGGGAAATTGTCTAATCTAATATTAGACAATTTGATGCTAGTCAGAAATTTCTAAAATTTCTGTCATAGGAAAACATTAACATTGAACAATGAATATCACATAACAGCAATCAAGTTGAACTAATTAAAGTTCAAACTAATAATTCCATTCAAATTTTCTTTTTTTTTTGGGGACTGATACTGCCTCAAAATAAGATAAAATCTCTCTCAATTTATCTATCTGACTAGGAATAACATCACAGAAAATTAAGGTATCATCCACAAAAAGAAGATGAGACACTGTCAAGGGTGTATAAGTTCTGGAACCAACAGTGAATCTGGAAATGTATCCAGCTTCCAGCCAGAACCACACCATCCAACAAACAACATAAAGCCTCTATAACAATAGCAAATAAAAGCAGGGAGAGTGGATCACCTTGACACAATCCCCTAGAACTCCCAAAGAAATCATTAGGGCTACCATTGATCAAAATGGAAAGTGGAAATACAAAACATAATCCATTTTCTCCACTGTTTGGAGAACCCACATCACTGCAACATATACATAAGAAAATCCCAACTTGCATGATCAAAAGCTTTCTCCACATCCAATTTTCATAAATCACCTAGAACACCCGCCTTGAGCCTACTATCCAAACACTCATTAGCAATTAAAACTGAGTCCAGGATTTTCCTATCCCCACAAAGGCATTTTGAGACTTAGAAATAATCGCAGAAATCACCTTTTAAAGCCTATTAGCCAGCACCTTGGAAATGACTTTATAAATACCGCCCACGAGACTAATGGGTCTAAAATCTCATACATTTACAGGATCTATCTTCTTTGGAATGAGAGCAAGGAAAGTTGCATTAAGACTTTACTCAAAAACGGCTTGGGAATGAAAGTTTGCAAGAAGCTCCATAATTTCCTGCTCTAAAAGGCCCCAACATGATTGGAAAAAAGCTATTGAGAGGTCTGGGAGATTTATCGTTGTTGCAACCTTTGATGACGCCATATACCTTGTCTTGCGGAACTCTATAATATTAGTTGTAATAAGGAGTCTTCTATTGCAGATGTTATGTCCTTTCCTAATCAAAGGCTTCACTGAGATCTTCTTTTTTCTAGAGCTCCCCAAGATTGGGAAACAGAGCATTTTTACTCTTTTCTTGATCTTATGAATTCAATGCCCCTTAATGGTGAAGGTCAGGACAAACTTTGCTGGAACCAACTGGGAATAAGAATTTTAAAGTGAGTGAGTTCTATCTCTCTCTTTCCTCTACTCTAGACATTTCTTTCCCTTGGAAGCCTATGTGGCGGTCTAAGGTCCCTACTAAGGTTGCTTTCTTCTCTTGGACTGCCTCCTTAGGTAAGATTTTGACTACTGAAAATTTATGGTATAAGGGTGTAGCCGTTGTAGATTGGTGCTATATGTGTAAAATGAGTGGGGAATCGGTGAATCATCTTCTTCTTCATTGTCCTATTGCTTATGAACTATGGTCTATGGTGTGGGCTCTATTTGGTCTTCAATGGGTTATGCCGAGTGGTGTCTTAGATTTATTTTCGAGTTGGCAAGGTTCATTTGGTGGGTGTCGGAGCATTGATTTATAGAGGGCTGTCCCTCATTGTGTCCTATGGTGTATTTGGCGAGAACGGAACTCAAGATGTTTCGAAGGAAAGGAACGGTCTATTCCAGAAATTAAATCTCTTCTTCTTCACACCTTGCTAGAGTGGAGTTCTTCCTTTAATCTCTTCTCTTGTTCTAATGTTTTAGAAATGCTAGATCTTTGTAATTTTTCTGTTTGATGTATTGTTTTCCTTGTACACCCCCAGTGTACTTGGCTTTTTAATTAATACAATTCCGTTATTTATCAAAAAAAAATAAGCAGCCTCCTCCTCAGAAATCCTTGAGAACTCCACTTCATCAAGGATAGGTCTTTGATCCTCATTCTCAGAGTATAACTGTTTATAGAAATGAGAGATGCATGCAGCTGTGGAACTTGTGTTTGATGTCAACTAACCATCCACCAACAAATTGTTAATGGNGGGTGGGGGGGGGGGATAAATAACGGAAGTTATTAATAAAAAGCCAGGTACACGGGGTGTACAGAAACATACATCAAGACAAAATTACAAGATCAAGCATTCTAAAAATTAGAACAGGAGAAGAGATTAAAGGAAGAACTCCAATCGGCAAGTGTGGAGAAGAAGAGATTTAATCTTGGAATAGACTTTCCTTTCCTTCGAAACATCTTGGTTCCTTCTGCCAAATACACCATAAAACACAATGGGGACAGCCCTCAATAAATCATGTTGACACCAAAAGGCCTTGCCAAGCTCGAAAATAACCTAGACACCACTTGTGGCATAACCCAAAGTAGAAAAAAGAGCTCAAACCATAGACCATAGCTCAAAAGCAATGGGGCAATGAGAAGAAAGCAAGAGTTAAAATCTCATCTAAAGTAGCAGTCCTTGAGAAGAAAGCAACTCTAGGTGGGATCTTTGAGCACCACACATGTTTCCGAGGAAAAAAGTTTCAGGGGTCGAGGAAAGGGATAAGTAGTACTCACTAACTACCATCCACCAACAAATTGTTAATGGTATTAAATCTTCTATGGGAGTGTGCTGTTCTATGGAAGAACTTAGTGTTTCTATTTCCCTCTCTAATCCAAAGGGCCCTAGATTTCTTTCTCCAGCAAATTTCTACCATAAGAGTTACCTTTTCAAGCTCAATGCGAAGGTCCTTCAATATCACCGCATTGTTTAGAGGTCTGCTATCTTCAATCAAATCTAGTGCATCAAGGTCTTTCCATAGCTTGTGCATCTTATCCTCTACATTCCCAAGTTCTTCCTCATTCCATTTCTTCAAATCTATCTTCAAAGCTTTTAGTTTGCTAGCAATCCAAAAGCTAGGGGAACCTTGAAAAAGATAGGACTCCCACCAGAATCTCACTCTCTCCGCAAAAGGTTCAACCTTCAGCCATGTGTTCTCAAAATGGAAAGGTCGACTGCCTCTCTGAAAATTTCCCTCTTCTAAAAGAATTGGTAAGTGGTCTGAGAGTAACCTATGGAGTCGTCTTTGGCGAATATTCGGAAAGTTTTCCTCCCAATCTGAAGATAGAAGGAACCTGTCAAGCCTAGATTGTGAAGCCACCTCTTTGGAATTAGACCAAGTAAAAGTATCCTCTTTTATTGGTAGATCTATCAGACATTCTGAAATAAAGTCTGAAAACTCATGCATAGCAGATGAAAAGGAATCTGAACCAAAGCGCTCTGATGGAAATCTCACTATATTAAAATCACCACCAATGCACCAAGGCACATTCCACGAACTATGAATTCCAGCCAACTCCTCCCAAAGCAATCATTGATCACGATCAGAATTTGGACCATAAATACCAGTGAAAGCCCATTCAAGTTGGTCCACCACATTCTTGAATTTACAGGAAACAAAAAAACATCCCACTGCTTCATCAACCTTTTCCACTATCCTTCTGTCCCACTAATAATTCCATTCATGGAAACAAAAATATATTAGAATTCATCCAAAAAAGCAATAGATATCAACCTCTTTACTTTTGGGATGAAATTTTTCTAGATATGAATCTCTGTACTTTTGAGCTAACCTTTATACCCTGAAATAGTCCTTACTAAATTCAGTCCACACTTTTGGTGATTTTCTCATAAATGCTTTCATAGGAAAACTATTCAGGATTCTCATCTTAACTTGCTAAGCAAAGTAATCTCACCCAAAAGTACAGAGGTTCATGTCTAGAAAAATTTCATCACAAAAGTTAACGGGTTTCTTTTTCTGGAAGAATTCTAATGTATTTTTGTTTCTATGAATGGAATTATTAGTTTTTTAAACTTTATTTAGTTCAACTTGATTGCTTTTTTTTTTCTTTTTTTTTTTTAATATATGATTTTTAATTACTGATATCACTAGAAGCTGGGGCTCATAAGTAAAGAGGTTCATGTCTAGAGAAAAATGGAAGAAAATATGATTTTAAAATCATACTTTTTTGTTGGCTATGTACTCATTGTTCAGTGCTGATGTTTTCCTATGACAGAAATTTTAGAAATTTTAATCATGGAAAGACACACTCTCTCTCTCTCTCTGGGGCTCATAAGTAAAGAGGTTCATGTCTAGAGAAAAATGGAAGAAAATATGATTTTAAAATCATACTTTTTTGTTGGCTATGTACTCATTGTTCAGTGCTGATGTTTTCCTATGACAGAAATTTTAGAAATTTTAATCATGGAAAGACACACTCTCTCTCTCTCTCACTCAAACGTTCTTCATTTATCAATTTATTGTCCTGCTGGTTGTCTTGTATATACTGGATATTATGGCATAATCAAATTGTAGCTTTTGCTAAAGTAATTAAGGTTGACAATATTCTCTTAATTCCCTGGAGATAAATATTTGAATATTATGTTTACTTCATTAAAAAAAAAATGATTACTTTACTTTTGTTTTAAATTATGGAGGAATTTTATGTAACTGTGAGAATTTGGGGTTGGCAGCAATCAGGTACTTGGGGATTGAGTAAATCCAAAACTCTCAGTTGATCTGGGGATTTTAATCTTAATTAAACATTTGATTTGAGGGTTTATATTAATAAATAATTAAGGAATTTAGTGTTGATTTTGGGGCTGGGGAGTTAGGGGGCTGAAATCTCTAATTTTAAATTTGGAAGTTTTTAATTTAGTGTAGGGGTTTCAGTTTAGGCAACTTAATTTGTTGAGGCCAGGCATGTAGGGGCTGTGAAAATTTGATAATTTCGAAATTTAAGTGTTAATTTTGTGAAGGAATTAAGGAATAATAAGGATATTAGGTACTGGAAGGAATAGGTGTACTACAATTATTGACGAGTGCTGAAATTCCTACAATTGATTTGGGGAAATGTAATCTTTGTAACAACTGATTTGGGGGTTTTTATGGTTAGACTAATCCCTTGAAATATGGTGCTGAAATTCTTTGAGATCAGTGTTGAAATCCT
Source organism: Quercus suber (assembly GCF_002906115.3). NCBI lineage: Eukaryota > Viridiplantae > Streptophyta > Magnoliopsida > Fagales > Fagaceae > Quercus > Quercus suber. The sequence continues at coordinate 1,294,880 of NW_027069504.1, forward strand.
TATAAATTGAAGTGGATTAATCTTTACATGGATTGATGGTTAAGTTTCTTAGTGTAGGCATAAGGTTTAATACTTAGTGCTTTGTTTGGAATGTGCCATGTTTTGCGGTTGTTTGGTATTGATGGAATTTAAGTGATATTAGTATTATTTAGTGATGATAGATGGTTGTTGTTATGGTTAAAATATGAGATTTTAGTGACCCTTCAATATCTGTCCAGCAGTGCATGGAACAAGCTTTAAAAGCCGAAAATAGGCATGTTTTTGATGAATGCTTGAGAATTTTTTAAAACTGTTTTAGCATAAGTTAGAGATTAACGTTACCTATTAAAAAAAAAAGGTAGAGATAACGTTATGTTTAGTGAGGACTGATGGTTTTAGGCCATAATTTTTCAGGTCCTTGAAAATGGACTCTAAGCTTAAATAATGTCCCAGTTTAGGTGATTTTTGTGAAACAAATTTGTGAAACTGATTTAAAGATGTTGAAATTAACCAGAAGCGGAAGAAAGCAGCTGCTGACCAAAAAGTAGCACCCTCCATGGGTAAAGGGAAAAGAGAGTTGAGGAATTTAATCTCAACGGTTAACTATGATGGGAGATAGTGTGTTGGTAGTGCGGTGGTGACAGTTGCGGGGCCATATAAGTCTTTATGAAGCTGAAAATGGTTTCATGGAATGTTAGAGGTTTGAATGACTCCCAGAAGCGTCTGGTAGTGAGAAACTTGTTACGGGAGTGGCAATGTGATGTTGTTTGCCTGCAAGAAACAAAGCTTGCCGGAATAGATAGACAGCTGGTTTGCAGCATTTGGGGATGCCGGTATGTGGATTGGGTGGCTCTAGATGCTGATCAAACAGCTGGTGGGGTCTTGATTAAGTGGTATAGGAGGGTTTTAGAAAAGGTGGAGGTTCTGGTGGGCTCGTTTTCGATGTCATTTTAGTGGAAAGGTGTGGAGGACGGTTTTACTTGGGCATGCTCAGGGGTGTATGGACCGAACGATAATAATTTGAGGGGTGATTTGTGGGATGAGTTGGTTAGTATTCAGCATTATTGGAATGTTCCTTGATATTGTTTTGGGGATTTTAATGTTGTTCGTTTTTCTAATGAACAGAGGTGTGGGTCTAGGCTTACTCCGGCTATGGAAAAATTTTCTGAATTTATTGGAGATTTAAACTTGATAGATTTGCCGTTGGAGGGAGGGAGTTTTACTTGGTCAAGTGGCACTGAACAGCCATCCATGTTTAGGATCGATAGGGCTCTAGTGTCTCAGGATTGGGAGCAACACTTTTTGATGTGATCCAATGGATTCTTCCAAGACCCCATTTCAGATCATTTCCCAATTCTTTTGGAGGTAGGGGGTATGGTGAGGGGGAAAAGCCCCTTCCGGTTTGAGAATATGTGGCTGAAAATGGACGGATTTGTAGATAGAGTAGATTCATGGTGGAATCGCCATTCTTTTTTGGGTACTCCTAGTTATGTGTTTGCTAAAAAATTGAAAGCTTTGAAAGAAGTCATTATTCAGTGGAATCGCTAAGAGTTTGGCAATGTTGGGCGCAGGAAGAAAGATTTATTGGGGGCTTTAGTGTTACTAGACGCTAAGGAAGGGGTTATTAGACTCACTGAGACGAAGAGAAATGAGAGGATTGAAGTGAAATCACAAGTAGATCATCTTCTTTCTCTAGAGGAGATTTCTTGGAGACAAAAATCAAGGATGATATGCATTAAGGAGGGTGATAATAATACGAAATTCTTCCACAATATGGCCAATTCTCATAGAAGGTATAACCATCTGAGTTTCTTAGAAGTTGATGGGGTGATTTATGAGGAAGAAGCAAAAGTGGCTGCTCAGGTAGTTCAATTTTATAAAGCTCTATATTAGGAGCTTGAGGAGTGGAGACCTTTTGTGAAAGGACTAGAGTTTGATCGAATAGGGATTTGGAGAGGGGCTGGTTGGAGAGGAGTTTTGAGAAGGATAATATTCTATAAGTGGTCAGAGATATGGAAGGGGATAAAGCTCCAGGTCCAGATGGGTTTTCTATGGCCTTTTTTCATCATTGTTGGATAGTAGTAGAAAGAGATGTTTTAGCAGTTTTTGAAGAGTTCTTTCAACACTGCAAGTTTGAAAAATCTCTTAATGCTACCTTTATAGCTTTGATTCCTAAGAAGAATGATGCCTCCAACATTCGTGATTTCAGGCCTATCAGTTTGGTGGGGAGTTTGTATAAAATCTTGGCCAAGGTTCTGGAAAATAGATTGAAAGTGGTGTTAGATCAACTGATATCTGAATCTCAAATTAGTTTCGTGGGAGGTAGGCAGATCCTCAATTCAGTTCTCATTGCTAATGAGTGTGTTGATAGCAGATTGAAGAGTAAGATTCCGGGGGTGATTTGTAAGTTAGATATTGAGAAAGTTGACGACAATGTGAATTGGGAGACTCTTCTGAAGTTGTTGAAGAAAATGGGCTTTGGGGAGAAATGGTGTAGCTGTATTCGTTCCTGTATCTCTACAGTGCAGTTTTTTGTGTTGGTTAACGGGTCCCCAGCTGACTTCTTTGGTAGCTCTAGAGGATTGAGACAAGGGGATCTATTGTCTCCTTTCCTATTTTTAGTTATGATGGAGGTGTTTAGTAGGATGGTGAAGAGAATGGAGGGGGTAGGTTTACTTAGTGGCTTTAGGGTGGATGGTAGGAGGGGTAGAGGGAAATGTGTGTCACAGCTGCTTTTTGTGAATGACACTATCTTGTTTTGTGATGCAGAGGTGGAGCAAGTCCTTCATGTTCGACTGCTGCTACTTTGTTTTCAGGCTGTGATTGGTCCGAAGGTTAACGTAATTAAAAGTGAAATGGTGCCTATAGGAGAGGTAAATAATGCGTATGTTTTGGCAGAGATTTTGGGTTGTAGGGTTGGGCCTTGCCAATGACTTACCTTGGTATGCCGTTGGGGGCGTCCCATAAGTCTCCCTCTATTTAGAACCCCATTTTGGAAAAAAATTGAACGGAAGCTAGCAAGGTGGAAGAAATTGTATTTATCAAAAGGTGGTAGGCTAACATTGCTTAAAAGCACGCTATCTAGCCTCCCCACTTATTTTTTATCTCTTTTCACCATCCCTACACAAGTGGCTAACAAAATTGAGAAGCTGCAAAGGGATTTCTTGTGGGGAGACCCTAAGACTCATTTATTGGGTTGAGATAAGGTGTGCATGAGTTAGGCCAAAGGAGGCTTGGGTATTAGGAAATTGACCACTTTCAATAAAGCTTTACTAGGAAGGTGGCTTTGGCGTTTTGGGGTCGAGGAGAATAGGCTTTGGAGGAGGGTGGTAGCTTTGAAATTTGGGGAAGATTGGGGGGGTGGACCTCTAAGTTGGGAAGGGGCGGCCATGATTGTGGTTTATGGAGAAGTATTCGGATGGGCTAGGAGGTTTTTAACAAAAATGTCTTGTATAAGGTTGGAGTGGGGGATAGAGTGAAATTATGGAAAGATAGGTGGTGTGGAGATCTTCCTCTCAATTTGGCTTTTCCAGTCTTGTACAATTTTACTGCAAACAGAGAGACTTCTGTACAATCTTCTTTGATATGTCAAGGGACAGGGAATAGGAGAATTTGGGATGTTCACTTCAATCGAGGTCCTAATGATTGGGAGGTAGATGTGGTGGACGAGTTCCTACGTCTCTTGGCATCCAATTTACCTTTAGGGACTAAGGGTGATCGTTAGAAATGGAAATTGACAAAAAACGGGGATTTTACTATCTGTTCTTTTTACCATAAGTTACACGGTTCTTCTTCTGTGGTTTTTCCTTGGAAAGGCATTTGGAAGGTTAAGGCACCCCGATGTGTCTCTTTCTTTGTGTGGACAGGTGCATGGGACTGGATCCTCACAGGGGATAACCTGCGGCTCAGGGGTTTTGACTTTGTTGACTGGTGCATTATGTGTCGTTGCTATGGTGAGACAGTGGATCATTTGTTGTTACATTGTGGAAAGGGTCATCGGCTGTGGTGCTTTGTCTTTAGGATTTTTGGGATTTTATGGGTTCCTTCGCGTACGGTGTCAGATTTTCTTTTTAGTTGGTGGAATTGGTTGGGGAAGCATTCCTCTTACATTTGGAACTTAGTTCCGTTGTGTTTGGTGTGGTGTATTTGGAGGGAACACAATCGGCCGATGTTTGAGGATTTTGATAGATCCGAGGACCATATGCTTGCTTTCTTTTCTAGTTCCCTTTTTGATTGGGCTAGGACTTGGGGACTCACACCTAGTGACTCTCTTCCTCTTTTCCTTAGCTCTCTTTCTTTGTAGTTTAAGTTTTTTATGTTTTTGCTTTCTTTTCTTTTTTGTACTTCTGTTTTGCTGATGCTATTTTGCATCTAGCAGTTTTCTTGAATGTATTTCTTCTTACCTATCAAAAAAAAAAAAAAAAAAAAACTTTATATGTAGTCCTAAAATATTTGTTATTACTTGGTTTTTGTGGTAAGAAGGACAGAGTTGTGAATGTATATGAAGGTGGCTTATTTTGGATGCTTTAGTGTTTAAGAAAGTTGGGTTCATCTTCATTTATGGCAACCGTGTAACAAATGTTTTGTAAGTTTTGGTGGACTTAAAATGAAGTTTAGGTACTTTAGTGGCTGCCTAATTGGGTTTGAGGAGTTGAGCACATAATTCTAGGCCTTTAGCCCTTTATCTACTAGAAGTTATAGCTTCTAATTACTCTATTTTTATTATAACTATCTGATAAGTGGCTTATTTTTAATTAGGTCCTAATTGATATTGCTTGCTCAATTTGAGATAAATTTGATTGGTGAATCAAAGGTAAGTGCACTTTGGAAAAATGACATCTCTTAAGGTGTATGTTACATACAAAAATTCAAAGAGAGAATTTTCCAAATTAGGAATCATTGTTTGTTATAGATAACATAGATTTTATCCTTTTATTATACCAGTATTTTTAAATTATAAAGATTAGAAAGTTATGCAAAAATATTTTCAAGAGAAATATTCACTATGTTGTATTATATGAATTTTATTTTATGATATAGTTAAGTAAATGTTTTAAAAGGGTCAGCTAGATTGTCTACAGTAAAAGCCAACACTGCATCAAGTGTTGACCATTGTTTATAGTGTTGTGCATTGTTCCCGATAGCTTTCGGAGCTACTGTTATAGTGTTATTGTTATTTTTGCTCGTGAGTTATTATTCTTATCTACCTCTCGAAGGTTATTGTTCCTATTTTCCATGGGATTCATTCACCAACTGTTTAGCATTTGTCTAGCTTACGTTTTCTATATTAATATATTATTTTATCGTTATTTACCATTTGTAAGTGGAAAATTGATTTACTGTCATGTAAATCGTTCTTATTGTTGTAATTAATTTACCCAATTACTGAATAATGTTGCAATGCAAATGCCTTCCACCGAAAGTGTAATGTCACAGGTTTGAGTCCGGGAACCTGCCCTCCCCCACAAACACACAAAAGGGTCTAAGGTTGCACTGGATATGGGATTTTTTTATTAACTTTTTATTTTTATTTTTATGGAATTATGATCTTTGTATTAATCTAGTGTTTATTGAAATTGGCTAATTTTAAGAGAATTTTTATTTATTTATCAAGCTATATAATTTTCACTGAATGGACTTAAATGTTCCCTGTTTTACCTTTTGTATTGAATAACTATTTATCTATTCTAAATGGAAATGTTCTGTAAAGTTCAATATATTGCTTAAATATCACTTATTTTCAGTTTGAAAATGACGTGTGATGTTCTATCTCACTAAGTGGTTGAGCTCACCCACTCTCTCTCCACCTTTTAAGATTAGCGTAGTGAACTTTCTGAAGACAACTGGTTAGTGATTGTTGGAATCATACAAGTAGACTACACTTTGTTAGAAAAAAATATATAAATTGAATGTTCTTTTATGACAGTTTTGGTTGTTTATATTTTAGGCATTTAGTTATGCGCTATTCTATTATTGGAAGTTAGTGTCCCAAAAATTTCAGGTTTTGTCATATTGGCATTATGCTGTAAATCAAGTCCATGATGATTTCTAGTTTACCATAGTGCTGGATTTCTATCAAATTATGATGGTTTCTCTCCATTTCAGTTTTCAAATTGTTTCTATTTTCTTTTCCCTTCTGGTTGTCTCTAAGATTGAATGCTAGAGTTTTGATTGTGTCACAATGATTAATTTTGTTTTGCAGATGTGTAATCCTAATAAATAGATTGACAAAACAAAAGTTGTGGAATAGAAGAGCTGATGCTTGAGTGCTAACTTCTTGTAGTCACCTAGTTGCTCGCGGCAGTAACAATGTTGATACTAGGATTTGAAGAGACTTGTACAAGGAACTGAAAGCTAGATTTAAGTAATATCCTTTCATACTGGAGGTAATTGTATAATTGGTGAGTTATCTACGTGTACTTTGTTTGGTCTGGGGGAAAAAGGGATTTTTTTTTTTTTTTTTTTTTTTTTGGGGTGGTGGAGGGATAGGGGGTTATGAAATATCACCCGGTGAGTTCTTTGATGAGTAGTTTTAATCACTTTGAGCACTCGAATTGAAGTATTTTTGCATTGTATCAATTAAGTTGTATTGATTCTTGTGAAGTTTCCACTTAAGAACTGATTACTTCATTTGCTTGTATGATAAATGCATAAATTTGAAGATGCTTGCTACCACTTGTCCCATCTGTCCTTTGTAGTGCCGTGAAAATGGAAGGTTCTTGGCTGGTTGCTGAGAATACTGGAAAACTTCAAGTGCAATCATCTTGGATTCTGTTCTGGTTTTTGAATCATCTTTGGTTTTCCTCTAGCTTATGATCAAATAGCATTTTATCATTGGCCCTATTTTAATCTATCATTCTTCCTTCTACAGCTTTACTTATTTATTTTTATATGTTTATTCCAATGAGACTGGCATCTCTGTAACAGAAATTTCTTCTCTTGTAAATCATTGACATTCTAAATCCATTATTTATCAACTTGTAAATACTATCTTCTGGAGAATTTGGACCATTAACTTCCTTTTTTTTTTTTTTTAAATAAATTTAAGAAACGACCATTAGCTTAGTCTGGAACAGGTTTCTAGTTGTTAATTTGAAGCCAACTTATATGGGTTCAATCCTGATAGATGCATTAGTGAAACTAACATGCTAGTATATTAGCCAGGTTAAATTACTATTTAATTTCAGTCTGCCAACAGACGGCCATTTCCACACTCAATTTCTTAATTTGTTGATTTGTGTGATTGTGAATAGTTAACGTAGTTCATCAAAAAAAGAAAAAAAAGGAAAAAGAAAAGAAGAATGGTTAACGTAAAATGGTGGGTTGCATAAGGTAGAAAATATTCACCACTTATATTTACACAAGTCAGCAAATTGTGAAAATAGGTGTGTGATTGTCTCTAGAATTATGCGTTTAATTTCTCTTAGATGTGAAATGTCTTGCTGTTTTGATTCAAGTGATAGAAAGCCTCAAATTTCATTTGTGCCTTAAGTTTAGTTTGATATGTAACATAGTTGTGCAAATGCTTTTTGAGAGGTCATCCAATTATTTTGTTGAAGAAATGTTGAATTACTTAATCCTAGTTTTGATCAGGAGCAGATTTTGGGGTTGCACATCATTGCCTATATCCTTCCAGGCCAAGTAGAATTTGCAAAATTGTAATAGCCGAGACTTTTTCTTTGCTGAATAGTGAAATTAATGGAGTGGTTTGTACTTACTTTGTAGTCATGTTCCTGGTGATAATCTACCTACTGAAATAAAGCAGTACACCAATAACACAAACAGAAATAAAGCGGAAAGCCCATATGGTTCCCTTGTCTTTTTCTTCTCTTTTGGCCGTATGGGACTCGAAACTTCCCCATTCGCTAGAGATGCTTTTATTCATTTACCACTATTTTAACCCAAATGTAAAGACCGTTTTCTCTGTTCTCTTCCTTTTCCTTTACTGGCTTTATTAGAGAAAAACTTGACAATATGCAGGTACGTTGACTAGGGAGAAGTAGGGATGGCCAGTACCCACTGGGATAATGGGTACCCAGCCCGATAGTTCCGGGTATTACCCTATCTCTCATGGGCAAAGAGAATTGGGCTGGGTATTCTCCTGAACCTGATCGAGTCGGGTTTGGGTATTGCCCGAGTCCAATCTGTATTATTATTATAAAAATAAAAAAATAAAAAATAAAAAAGAAGAAAACCTAAAGAAAAAAACCTTTCTGGCCTTTTCTATAGGGAAGCTAAGGTAAGTTGGAACAAAACTGGTAGAAAATAGAACCCAAACAATTGCACAGAGCATCAACCCAGTCAAAGAAGTGGCTAATGGGTCTGAAGCAAACCAATCATTCTTATTTTGGTGTAATTTCCAATTCAGTGTCCTATTTTCCAACTCTCACCTCAAATGACAGTTACAAAATTTTTGAACCAATAAATCAATCATATTTTAGATTGGACAAAACTTAGATATAGCATAGGTGTTGTTCCTTAGATTCCATTCTTAAGATTCTGCCATGTGGCTATTTAACTAAAAAATATACTTTCTTTCTATGAAAAAAAATTTACATGGTAAAATTTTAAAAAAAGAACCTAAGAAACAACATCTAAGTACTGTACTTAAGTCTTGCCCTTTTAGATTTTAGCCCAGCTTCCATCTCATTAGCAAGATCACAACAAAAACTGAAATACTACTTTTCGAGTAACCATTCTACCATAGATTTATGACCATCAAGAAACTATAGAAGAATAACACAACCACAGAGAAGATCTGATTACAAAAATATTGACAAAGCTGAACCAACAACAATCACACTAGCGGCAGAATACAAACATAAACGGCAAAATGATAATAGAAGAAACAAAGTAAACGCCAACAAGTTTTGTAGCTATTGAGAAAATTGCTTTCAGTAAGCTTAATTATGCTTTGAAATTCCATCTTATGGCAGGTTTCTGCTTTTTTTTTTTTTTTAGTCCTTTCTATTTCTTTGTTGTTGTTTTTATATTTTATTTTTTAGTTTTTAAAATTTTTTTCCTCCTTCCTTAAGTTCTCTTCTAAATTGATTCGTAACTTCTAGACCTAATAGTCTTTCCAGTTTTATATTGGCTTTGTAAAAATTTTAAGAGTCCCATTAGTTGAGGTTTTTAATCCGATCCATATTATTATTATTAATTATTTTTTTTAAAGGGGGTTTGGGTCAGGTTTGGTATCCACAGGCAAAAAATTCAGATAGGCATCGAGAATGGACAATAATTAGGTCTTGAGGTTAGGGATGGCAATTTTGCCCCACCATACTTGACCCGCCCCTCCTCGCTTTGCTCCACGCCGGTTTTCCTCACCTTGTAAAGGTCGTGGGGCAGGGATGGGGCGAGATTTTAGCCCCGCATCACTGGATCGGGTAGGGATGGGTTTAGACTTTTTAGACCCAACCCGCCCCACCCTGCCCTGCTCCATCCCAGCCCCGCCTTGCATTGATAAGGATTAAATTGTAAATTTTTTATACTCTAAAACCCTACAATTTAAACAAACATATCATCAGCTTATTTTATTCTACCCAACAAGGTTTTCTGCCTCTTTTTTTCTTTAGTAAGGTTGGAAATAAGGTACCAATTTTAACTTTTTTTTTTTTTGTCTTTATTATAAACAAATTTATATACTATTAAATCATTGATTTCGTATTATGAGATTTTTTTTTTGGTGATATTGTCTTGTTAAACACTTTAATAATATTATTCAATTTTTGCTAAAAATTAGTTTGATTTGATGGGATAAATTTATTTGTAATTTCAAGTATATTTTTATTAACGAAATAGGTTTTATTAAAAAACAATTGTAATAGTTGTGGGCAAATTAACAAGAAGTAAAGTTTTACAGGGTGAAGCAGGGCTTCGCGAGGCCCCAAGGGGCGGGGATGGGGAAAGAAAATTTTCCCTGTCATTCGGGGCAGGCCGGGGATGGGGTAAGACAAAACCATGCATGGTAGGAACGAAGACCTCATCCTTCGGACTTGCCCTGCCCCATTGCCATCCCTACTTAAGGTCTGAATATTCATGGATAAAATTTGCAGGTCGAGTTTAGGTATACTAGACCCAAACCCAGCCCATGATCATCCTTTGACAGATTGTAACCAAACTCTATGCTATGGAGTCCAAGTGTGAGGCCGATAAAGATAAGGTATCGTATAGCACCTTGGGAACGGACCACTAAGATTGTATGGATATTGTATTTTCTGCCTTGTTCTAGAATACAATTGATAGTGATGTTACTAGTTTAATGCTCTCTTGGCAGAATACAGGCAATCTACCTCATCCTGTTAACTACCCATTTATAACTCTCATACCCAAAACAAAAAACATGGAGCACGTACATGAGTATCACCCTATAAGCCTTTGTAACGTTCTCTACCAAAAAAAAAAATTCAAAAGTACTTGTGAATGGATTGAAAAATGTTTTGCCCACAATCGTCACTGAACATCAATCAACTTTTGCTAAGAATAGGCTTATATCTGATAAAATTATTATTGCTTTTGAGACCTTACATTGTATGAAAACTAAACGTCTGGTAGTATGAGTTTTATGGCACTGAAGCTTGATATAAGTAAGGCCTATGACCAGGTAAAGTGGGCTTTCTTAGAAGATCTTATGAGAAAAATGAGCTTCAATGAACGATGGATTGGCCAGATCATGATCTATGTTAGGTCTATCACATACTCAATTCTAATCAATGGTGACCACAAGGATTGATACAGCCCACTAGAAGAATAAGGCAAGGAGATCATTTATCCCTTTTTCTTTTCCTGTTATGTACCAAGGGTCTAAATGGGAAAATCAAACATGCCGATAAAGTGGGTGACATTCTAGCTTTTCTTATGCAACAGAGGTCCAAAGAACCGGTTTGTGCCTAGGTTCGCAGTTCAACTTGATTTTTGACTTGTTTTTATCGATTTTAAGGGATTTTACCAAACCGAATTGGTGCTTGGTTGAACCGGCTGATCTGGTCTAGTTTTTAAAACAATGATCCAAAGCTACTCATCTGTTATTTGCAGATGACAGACTTTTTTTTTTTTGTAAGGAAACTACTAAAAGAGTTTGACTTATCTCAAGTACTTTTTTAATGGAATCTTCTTTTGTTTTAATGAGAAATTGTCACATCATCTACTAACAAAATAAAAGATGGAGATTAAAACCCACTACTACTGCCATGTGTATTTAAAGCAAAATGAGACATCCATTTAAAAAAGTACTAGAGGTAAGCCAAACCTACTAAAAAATGTGTTAAAGTACTAGAGATCTTGTTATTTTATGAGGTTTCCTCAAGTAAAAAAGTGAACAGAAATAAAACAACCCTCTTTTTTAGTAAGTCTACTCCTGAAGGTCCAAGAATTATAATTAAGGATGTGTTGTAGGTACTTGAGATTATGCAATATGAAAAATACTTGAGTCTTCCATCTCTAGTGGGGAAGGGGAAGAAAGCAAGCTACAATTACATTAAAGAACGGGTTTGGAAGAAATTATAGGGCTGGGAAGGGAAGCTACTATCTCAAGCAAGCCGGGAAGTATTGGCTTGTTTATAAATAAACAAATATGAATGAGATTTTTATCAAGCCAAGCCCAAGCTATTTATGAACAACTTGGTTCATTTATAGCCCTATATTTCCACAAGCCCTTCCCTCCTGATCGGATAGCAACTCTGTTGTTTTCCAATGTTAAAACACCCATACCTCTTCTTTATCATCATTTCATACTCTATCACTTAATTACTTTCATCTCAACATTTTTAGTTCTCAGTTTATCTCTCATTAGTTCCTTTTTGCTTTTTCATTTGGTTAGTAGAAGGAAATTGTAAAATTTCATCTATTTACGTGTAGGGATGAAGAGCCCAAATAAGGATATTGGGTCGTGGGTTGTGCCCAAGAACGTCAAATAGCCCGAGGACAGACAAGTACAAACGAAGGTAGATAGATATTGGACCGAGGAAGAGGTCAGGTCATGATGAGCAAGTGACGTTGTCCGAGGAGCAATACCACCTTGGCCAACAGTGTGGAGGCCTAAAGTCTGACCACCCATCAAGTACTGGGCAGCAGGCNTGCGCCAAGAACGTCAAATAGCCCGAGGACAGACAAGTACAAAGGTAGATAGATATTGGCCGAGGAAGAGGTCAGGTCATGATGAGCAAGTGACGTTGTCCGAGGAGCAATACCACCTTGGCCCAACAGTGTGGGCCTAAAGTCTGACCACCCATCAAGTACTGGGCAGCAGGCAATCGTGCTTGAAGGATAAGCATTAGGAAGAGATGAGACAAAAGAAAATTGAGAAACATCTGGGAAGAAAGCTGTACCACTACATTGAATGCTCTGCATCTAAACCCTTAGCCGCATTAATGTGGAAGTAATACCGTAATAGTAATTTTCAGTCTTACAGCTACCTACAAAGATTCAATAAGTGCTGATGGACAGTATCAAGAAGATTAACAATCCGACCTACACGTAGAGGGCCTGAGATGAAAGAGAGGAGGGAATATAAAAGGGAAGAAAGCCATTACAGAGTGGATGATCAGAAAAACCAATGGAAAATCAGTGTAACCAGGAACTGTAATTTTTGTTAAAGTCTAAGAGAAATATACAAGAACATACCTTCCTCAGACTTGACCGAGGAGAACTTTTCTTAAAAAAAAAAAAATGAAAACAATCACAAGTCACAAATCTCATCACCAATACAAACACATGAAAAGCCTTTCACAAACACAAATTAACTCAAATCCCATTACATCCAATACACGCTCTCAACATCAACAAATAAACTCACAAAGGAGATATTCACAATCCTAAACCATTAATATAACCAATGATGCTCTCTCACTCAAAAAATATAATTTTTAACTGGAATGTCTGGAATGTGATGCCATTGAAGGACACTATTTTATTAATTGTCATTAAAGTTCCATTTCATTGATTTGAATCCAATAATATATACTACTGCTTTAAGAAACACCTACGTGACAAGACTGCAAGTGTTTTAAATTAGGTAGAAAGTAACCACCAATCAAAACCAAAACCAGTGGAACTTAGAACAAGATTCACTTCCAATTGTTCGGTCTGGTCAATCAACCCACTGAAGAAAATAATTGGCTCAGAGAGAGGAATGAGAAAAGCACCACAAAACCGATGAAGTCTTAAGGGGGATTTTTTTTTTTTGAAACCCTTGAGTGGGAGTTCATAAATGTGCGGATATAAGATAAAGAAAGTTCCCTTGTTCATTATTATTAGGAGGAGCTTGTGGCTTTCGTGTGGAATGCACACTCCCAAATTGACTAATAATACTACTTTTTTTATTTGGAAAAAAATAAAGCAAAGTTTTTGGATTCGCTTTCATAGCGGAATTGTGGTGGTGGATTTAAGTTGGAGAGCACACTACATTAAATATGCCACTTATATATCTTTCTATTCGTGTGGAATGCACATTCTCCTAATTTTTCCTTTTATTTTCCCTATTCTTTCCATTTTTCAAGTGGTCCTAATCAGCCATTCATCTTTTGTTTTATTTTATTTTTCTTCCTTAAAAAAAAATAAATAAATAGACACAAAAATGGTAATAGTCAACATTTATTTTAACATTGATGGTGTGACAAAATCCAATCAATTTATTTCAAAATAGATAAATGAGATTTAAAGAAATCTATAATGAAGTTACCCTAAAAATTATAGAGTATCTTTTTTTTTTTTTAATTTTAAAAATTAATGAAATGAACACATAATTATATTTTTTCTTGATATATATATATATATTTCACTTTTATATTTGGATACCCACCATGGGATTATGGATTATTAAATCTTATGGAGAAATTGCTCAAAAAAAAATCTTATGGAGAAAAAAAAAAAGGAAACAGTTTGATTATTCAAAATATACTATATAATAAAAGTTGGAAATTATTATTGTGTACTTCTGAAGTACCATAAATTTATACTCCCTCATCTCACATGAATGGTAGGTCCACTAATTAAATTTATGGTGAGACACACCATTTATATGATAGGGGAGAGTACGTATTTATGGTACTTCGGGAGTATCTAAAAATTTTCCATAAATTGGACTTAGAAGCCGTGGTTACGCCAAGTAACCGTGGTGTCTTGGTCTGATGATAAAGAGCGCTCATCAGGAGCGGACGCCATAAGTTGATAACTCTCTCTTCCAAAAAAAAAGAAATGCAAGAAATTTTTAAAGATTTTTCAATAAATTCATTTACTTAAGTTTTTAGATAAATCAAAAAAAAATTTGATCTTTATCAACTTCTTTGAATAAAGTAACAATAAGTGTTCTAATGAACTTCTTCTTTTTTTAAAAAAAAAAATATAAAGAAACAATTTTGCTAGCTTACGTTAGTTTTTTTTTTTTTTTTTTTTTTTTTTTTTTTGGGAATAAACATTTATCCTACATCATCTATTTCCTAATAATAAAGTAACAAATTTAAAAGTATTATTTTTCTTCTCAAATTTTTTTCTTTTGGAATAAATAACAAAAAATAGCTAATATTTATTAACTTTAACGTAAACTTAAAAAAAAAAAAATTCTAATAACATTAACAATTTTTTTGGGATAAAGTTAAAAAAAAAAAAAAAAAAACTAATATGTAACTAACATAAATTTCTTAATTACGTAAACTCCTTTTTCTTTCTGTTTATATCAAGTTATCAACTTCTTCATAACTTAAAATTATCTAATATAAAAGTGGGGGTATATAAACAGTTTGGTATATTTTTCCCTTTTCCTACTGTATGGTTCTTGATGTATTCTTTCCTTCTCATACTTACCTTACCTATGAAACTTGCATGTATGTATTTGCCTTCTTCTTTTGTTTTTTCATAAAATTCCCTTCTTTATTTATTTTTTTTCATCAAATTGAATATGTTATGTGTGCGGGTTGCCTTTTGTTTAAGTTATTTTTGTTAACTTTGATCTAATTTATATGCTTATTATGGTCTTCAGAATCAATTGTATATCTTGCATGAAAACTAACAAATTAATTTTAACAAAAATCTTATTCACTTTTTGAAAGATCTGTTTTCCAATATGTGTAGATCCCACAGGTAGACATGAGACCAAGATTTGAGCATCCAAAACTATGATAATGAACATCACTCCACAAAGAATGGAGACAGAAAATTAATTAAAAATAAAAAGGGTGATGTAAAAACAATGGATATTTAAGGTGATGTGAAATCTCCATGACTTTGCTGTTGTCCCCTTGCTATCAAAGTTAACTCAATTTTCATGTGAGTATCTTTCCTTTAACTTTAATTCCAAATTTTTTTAATGTTTAGAAATCTATATTGTTTGTAATTATTGAATTCAGAGTTTCTTTGTGTCTATATATTTATGTTTGTTATTGTGAATTTTTCTTTCATTTTTTTTTTTCATTTTATAAATTTGGATAGTTTTAATTTGTAAATTTGGGATGATTGCTTGGGGTTAAAGTAAAGATATTAGGTCAATTTTAATCATAATTCATGCAATAGTAGGGTGTTAGATGTTGATATTAATTTTATGCTTATTTACATGAATTAACATAAACATCTTAGCATGTTTAGTATTGATATTAATTTGACACTTTGAGATGCAAATGCTTCATTATAATTAAATATAAATGTTATTATGCCGGTATGTTATAATCATTATTTGTTGTTCCTCACCCTACTTCACCTTATTTGTTATTTGAATAAGTAAAAGTTATCTCTTAGTCCGATCGGGTATAACATTTCTCTTCAATCATTAATTAGTGTTTCTCAATAAAATTATTCATATTATAAGTTTATGACCAAAACCATGCAAAGCCCGACCCATTTACTACTAAAAGCTTTTAGAAATTTAAAACTTGCTGTAATCTTTAAAATATTTTTATTATTTTATTTGTTATTAAATTTAATTATATTATCAAAAAATATATTTTTTAAAATTTATATATAATTCTTTTATTAAGCCGTGCATCGCACATGTATAATACTAGTTAATCATAAAAGAGAGAAACGAAGGAGAACACATCTAGTAAAAGAAGAGAGAAAAATAAATTGATTTCATTATGCAAAACTACACATTAGAGAGTAATTATAGAAACGTAGTTGAACCCTACTTCAATCCTAACAAGACTAGGCTACTTGCCTTGCAAGTACAAATTAATTGGGATTTAAAACTTATTTTGGCCGAATAGATTCTAAAATATCTAACATCTAGAAAAGAGAAATTGAGGAAAGAAAACCAATAAATGAGGGGAAACAGAGATTGGAGCTAGTGGATTTTTCTATAGAATTTTCTTTTAATTGTTCTTAACACATGAAAAGGTTTTAATACCTTATGAATGTTTATATGAACTAATGTAACTCTCCATTGGTACCTATTGAAGGGTAATAAACCTTTGAATATATATAGTAGTTCATATTCACTTGGTAACTAACTTCTTCTCTAAAAAATTCTTCATAGAAACACTAGAAATCTGTTGACCTTCTACAAAAAATTGTTATTTGAGAACCCAATAAACTTGGTTGTATTCAATGAACAAATTTGTAGTAACCTTTTATCAATTCTTGTTTCAAGCACATAGATGATAAATGTTTATGGTATAGTTTTAAAATATTTAGGGTAAAATACAATAACCTACCATGAGGTTTGGTCTTAAAAATAAACCAATTTAGGCCTTGTTTGTGCACTCTTTAGTAGGGCTGTAAACAGTTCGATTCGGTCGGTTTTTTTTATCCAACCAACTAAAACCGAAATTTTTGATTTTTAAAAGTCTCAACTAAAACCGACCGAAATAGTTGAAAAATCGTCGGTTTCAATTTCGGTCAGTTTCGGTTTTTGGGCCTGGAGTTTAGGCCAGTTAGGCCTTTGGTTGTTTTTCCAAAAAAATTTTGTTTGGGCTTTTTTTATATATATTAAAAAAAATGCAGTATTCAAGCCTCTTGTTTAATGGCCCTTTTATGCTCTTATTAAGTCTTTTTTAGAAACCTATTTTGGGCCTTTGTTAGGAACCAGTTGTGGCCCAGATTCGGGCCTTCTCTATTTTGGAAATGGCCATCTTTGGGCCTTTTTTAGCTTTCTGTTTTGGCCCTTTTGGCCTAGATTCAGGTCTTTCCTATTTTGGCCATTCTTGGGCCTTTTTACACATCCATAAAGCATTTTACCAAAAAAAAAAAAATCACAACCTGCTTGCATGCTGTACATTTTACATTTTTCATAACTTGCTTTTCTCAACATAAATCTAGAAATACACATTATAGCAGATTCTTCAACAATAATCACAACCTGTTACAGATTCATAAATCCAAAAATACAACACACACAGCAGATTCATATATCACAACCTATCATAAATTCATAACCTGCTTTAGAGCTTCTATTATGCTCATTAAAATACACATCACATATTCATAAATCCAAAAATAATCTGTTAACATGATATAACTTGTCCACAACACATTTGCACAAGTACAACCTGTCAACACAGATTCATAAATCCAAAATAATCTAGAGCCAAAAATTGCTCTAGTGCTTAAAGCCTCAAACTAAGCTATAACTTGTTACAAGCACCCATCAAATACAAACAAGATTAAAAAATAAATTGTACAAGTCAAAATAAAATAACTAGTGCATATTTCATTACTTCATTAGTAATATGCCAAAGTCCACATATTGTTCATATGTCAATACTTACATAATAACATTATAGCCAAAGACTCAAAATAAATTGGCTATATGTCAATGTCAACATATACACTTTCCATATTTAATATTTGGCCAAAGATTCAAAATAAATTGGCATTGCCTATTGTCTAATATCATATATTATCTATGTATTATGTATAGGCCATTGTCAAAGCTCAAAATAAAAGCCCATATCTATATGCAGACCACTGTCTACTAGTGTTTAATAACAAAAGGTGTACAACTATACATATCAAAAAGTGTACATCATCAATACCAATATACCACCCATCCAAAGAGCACAAAGCAATCTTCAACCATCAACATCAATAGGTGTTGGTGTGGACATGCCTAATTCCGATGTTAATGCAGCATCACTCACGAGTTCTAAAAACAAAAAAATGAAAAAAAACATAAAAGTCACTTGTACAATAAAACAATAAATATGCCAAGAATCCAAGACATTCAGTTTTTTTTTTTTAATAATAATAGACATGCAGTTTTTTTTTTTTTTAATAAATAAAGAAATAGAAAGTCATTTTTTTAATATAAAAAATAATAGTTATACCTCCATCAAGCTCTTCAAACTCCTCAACATCATCTATGGCACATGGGGTTATTGATTTTCAAATCTGTAACATCAATAAGAAAATAACAACTCAACATCACAGTCACAGATTCACAGCATGTCAACAACAATAAACAAAAATATATCATCAATAAATAAATTAAAAAAAAAACAGCTAACTTTATAGGCAATCAGCTAATCTGTATTTTTATTGGAATAATCATTGCATAGTCACTGACGTTAATCTTAAGTTATAATTATTGAAAAAAAGAAGTGAATCTTAAGTTATATTTTTCACTCTCCTATTATGGGTTTTCCCTTGCTTTTCAAGTCTCTGAACCTTGAAAGAATAACCACTTCCCTAAGATATACCCTTCTGTTGTTAATGAAGGAACAAAAGCAAAAATAATAATAATAATAATAAAAAAATAAAATAAAATAAAAAAACTTAAACCACGTCTATTGAAGAAGGTAAGTTTGGCTTTTATTTGAATTAATTTCAACGTTATCTCTTTTGTCTTTGCTGAGAAAAAGTAGCTTTTCATTTAATACCACAATCATGAAGTAAATTATTGGCTTTGTTGAAGAAAAAACGTTTCATTTTTTTTTTTTTTAATATGTTATGGCTTACACAGAGACTAGCAAAGGAGAAACAAAGCAAAACCCAGAACAGAGATGAAGGAAACAAAGCAAAACCCAGAACAGAGCAAAACCCACTAAATCATCTAGCCAGTTAAACACAAGGAAAAGGAAACAGGTTTCTGATACCTCAGCTTCTGCGAGTTTGGAGACGAGCCGCAGTGAGTTAATATTCCCAAAACAGAGATTCTACAAAACAGAGAGAGGGTTAGAGATTCTATAAAACATTAAAACTTGAAAAAAATAAACATCTTGATCTTATGTTATTTTATTTCTACAAAACAGAGATTCACTATTTTCAAAACTTAAACACAAAACAGAGAGAGGGTCAGAGGGTATCAAGATTTTCAAAACAGAGACTCACTGTTAAATGAGAAGCCGATGATCAAGACGGTGTGAGGAGTCAGCCTTTACTCTTCCTGCCATATCAATAGCCTTTTGCCTCTAATACAAAGTACCAAAACAATACTCAAGATACCTTAACTTGTATCGAGGATCAAGAACTAACCCTACATACAACAAGTGATTCATATTATCAAAGTTCTCCCAATACTTTTCAAATTTGTTCTTCATTAATCAGCCATTTTTCTCAACAAATAACTATCTTTTTCATGCTCCAACTCAATTGTGTCATGAATTGACATGAGCTCCAAAAAGAAAGAATTGTTAGTGACATAATTAGCACCTAAAAACCGCAAGGTTGCATCATAGAAAATTTTAAGAAATTTTGAAAAGATCCTAATCTTTTCCCAATCCACATCATCCATTCCCCAAGCAACCTCATGTCTATCATTTCCTTCTTCCTTTGCCTCATCTTTAATTGTCATAAGAAAATTTGGATCATCTTCCTCTAATCTCTCAAAAGCCTTTTGATACTTCTCGGCCTTCTCCAACATAATATAGGTGTAGTTCCACCTAGTGGGCACATCTAAGCACAACTGATTTTAAAAGTCAACTTTCTCCTTTTCCGCACATAACTTAAATGTGCTTTGTCTTTGTGGAGATAATCTCACATATCGCATAGATTTCCTTACCTTCACTATTGTCTCATCCATTTCAACTAACCCTTCACGAACAATCAAGTTCAAGATATGAGCACTACATCTCACATGCAAGTATTTATGCCCTAAAATTGTTGCATTCCTATGCTTAGTCTTTTTTTGAATAAAAGAAATCAGCTCACTATTAGAGGCAGCATTATCAACTGTAATAGTTAGAATCTTGTCTATCCCCCAATCAAGTAAACACATCTCAACCGCCTTCCCAAGTGTTTCACCCTTGTGATTTTCCACTAAACAAAAACTAAGAATCCTCTTGTTTATTTTCCAAGCACTATCTATAAAATGGGTAGTGAGACACATGTAGTTCAAATTTTGAACGGATGTCCATGTATCTATGGTAAGGCAGACCCACTACTCTCTTAGGGCTTCTTTCAACTTTTGTTTCTCATCTAAAAACACCGTAAAGAAAGTTTTGGCAATTGTTGTGCGGCAAGGGATTGGATAGAACCTAGGTTGGGTAATAGACATAAACTTCCTAAAATCAAAACCCTCCACAAACCTAAAAGACAGCTCATTTAGAATAATCATCTTTGCCAATGCTTTCTTACATTTCTCAAAATTAAACACCCAAGGCACAAGTTTACCACTACTTTCTCCTTCTTCTTTAGGTTTGAATGCTAGGGTTGATTGGTTTTTTTTTTTTTTTTTTTGTCTTCCCTATAAGGATATTTCAAACATTTTGATTGTATGTGAGTTCTCATGTTTGTAGTGCCATTACACTTAGTGTCACAAGGTTTCCCCCCCTCCCCCTTCAATAATAGTGAAATGACCCCAAACAATAGATCTTTTTTTACCAGTATTACCTTCACTTGGTGGGAGTGGGGGGTTTGTCTTCATGCGCATTGGTTGCCCCTTGACCTGCTTCATTGTGTTGACCCTCTGGGATTTCTCTTGTCTCATTCATCTACAATATAAAATAAAACACAATAAGTTAGCAACTATAAAAAGTAAAAAATAAAAAGAATGAAAATGACTCTTCACTCTACTCTAGTATACAATAACACAACAAGTCAACAAGAAAGAAAAAAAAAAAAATGAATGAGAAGGACTCTAGTATATAGCAACAAGCTGACAATAAACACGTCAATAAGATAATAATAAACACATCAACATCAAGGAAATAATAAACAAATACCCCAACATCACAGTCAACTATTAACAAATACACCAACATCACAGTTAAGCACATGGGGTTATTGATTTTCAAATCTGTAACATCAATAAGAAAATAACAACTCAATATCATAGTCACAGATTCACAGCATGTCAACAACAATAAACAAAAATATATCAACAATAAATAAATAAAAAAAGCAGCTAACTTTATATATCAGAACTCAAAGACAATTAACTAGCTTTAATAAAGAAACCAACTAGCACAAGCAGCCAAGCACATGGGTTAACGATTTTTTCAAAATCCTAACTTTATTCGCATATAAAACTTGAAAAAAAATAAACATCTTGATCTTATGTTGTTACTACAAAACAGAAATTCAGTATTTTAAAAACCCTAACTTTATTAATTTAGTATTAAATAAAACCCAAAATACAAAACAAAGAGAGGGTTATCGAGATTTTCAATGACCACATGATACAAAGACAATCAGCTGAGCTAACTTTAATAAAGAAACTAACTAGCAGAAGCAGCCAAGCACGTGGGCTATCGATTTTTTCAAAACCCTAACTTTATTTGCATATAAAACATTTAAACTTGAAAAAATAAACATCTTGATCTTATGTTGTTTCTACAAAACAGAGATTCCTATTTTCAAAACCTAAAACACAAAACAAAGAGAGGGTCAGAGGGAATCGAGATTTTCAAAATAGATACTCACCGTGAGATGAGAAGCCGATGATCAAGCCGGCATGGGGAGGGTGGCGTGTGGAGGCGGCTGCAAAGGGTGATTCAGCCTGAGAGATAGGGACTGTGGAGGCTGTTTGAACTGAAGTCTAAACGTTAGAGAGAGTGGAAAGTGTGAGAGTGAAAATTGAAAATTGTGGGGTATGTAGGGTAGGGTTTCCAACTTTTGATTTTATACTCTAATTAGTTTTAGTTTAATTAGTTTAATTAGATATTTACTTAGTTTAATTATAGGTGATTAATCTCATTCTAATGGGTTTTAAAATGTTATGTTTAAAAAGATAAGCTACTGAGCTTGGCTGGATCATTTGTTTGAATTTTGAAAATTTTGAATCATTGAAAATTGAATTGTGAATCACTGAATAGTCTGAATTGTTTTAATATGAAGTGATGGAAGCCCACTGCCCAACGCAAAGCTGCCAAAGGCCTAATGCCCCAAAGCGTGTATCTTTTTTCTTTTTTTTCTTTTTTTTTTTAAGAATAGCCAAAGCATATCTCAGAGGGTGGGTCGGTCAGAGTCATCAGTCAAATATTTACAAAATATTATATATTATTATATTTAATATAAATTATAATATAATAATATATTTCGGTTTGGTTCAGTCAGTTCGGTTTATTAAAATTTGCAACTGAAAATCAAACCGAACTTTTCGGTTTTTTATTTAATAAAATTGAAATTTTTGCATCGGTTCGGTTAGTTTGAATCGGTTTTTTCGGTTCTTCGGTTTTTTGCACACCCCTACTCTTTAGACCCTTTAAATAATTCATTGATTTTTTTTTCTTTTGATCATTAGCAACACCCCTCTCTTTCTTGCTTCTTTTCTTTTTCCTCTAATCTCACCCGATTCCCTGTCTTTCTCTTTCTATTTTCTTTTTCTTTGCATGGCCAAATCTTACCCTTCATAAATCTTCTTTCTCCCATCTCTTTTTCTCTTATCTATCTATTTTGTTGATGGAAATCTTACGGTGGTGGGTTAGCATTTTTTTATGGGGTGACTAGATTTGGGTTTGGCTGATGTGGGTATCAAAAGTTTGATGTTTGGAAAAATTACAGTAAACTCACCTGTACTTTGGCCCATTTGTAGTTTGGCCCATTTGCGCTTTGCCTACTCGTGGTTTAAAACTTAACACTTTGCCCACCTAAGTTTCAATTCATTTGCTTCCTGTTACCCACCTCACCCTCAAACATTAGAAAAACACATTTTTAATAGAAATCACAACATAAGAAGTATCAAAACCACTTTCCCTTAAAGACTTTCCTCACGAGCCTTAGAATCACGAAAAATCTATGTATTGAGCTGGGTTTTTAATTTTTCTACATGTGTTTCATAAAATTTTCATGATCCCAAACATTCTAACTTTGGGTTGTCTTAAGACATTTCTGATTCAAAGATACAGCAAACCAGGTATGAAATTTCTGCTTTATTTGGGTCGGTTTTTCACCTTTTGAAAGTTTAGTTCATTGGGCAGAAGTTGATTGATGTGTAGTTTTGATTCACAGGAAATTTGGGTAGAAGTTGATAAGCAATGTCTTCTTTAAGTGGAAATTACTCAGGTTCAAGTCGGCATATGTGTACATATGAGACTTGTGTATTAAGAACAAGTCTGATAGTGGATAATTTTGAGAGAAGGTTTCTGGGTTGTAGCCATGTAAGGTAAGTTTAGTTTTTAGTTATCTAGTTGACTCAAGTGAGTTTGGAAAGTGATATGTTCAATTAAATTTATGAACAAGTTGGTCCAAAGTGTCATTTCTTTCATTGGATTGATAATCCCACTTATATGCATGGGAATGAAGCTGCCCCTTTGGTGCGACAAAAGCTATATATACTGCGGAGTGAGCTGCAACTTGCAAATGAAAGGGAAAAAACAGCTACCTGAACAGTAACAGAAGCTACCCAAATGGCAAAAATTGTTCAAGAAAAGGCAACAAAAGCTATT
>NW_027069504.1:1323348-1328553 GCF_002906115.3 Quercus suber
TGTTTTTTTTTTTTAATTTTTTTTTTTTTTTTTTTTTTTTTTTTTTTTTTTTTTTTTTTTTTTTTTTTTTGAGCTTTATGTTGAAATTTGGATTAAACTCTATACTTGATGGAAATTTTGAGTTTTATGTTGAAATTCACAAGGTTTTTTTTTTTTTTTTTTTCATTTTTGTTAATATAAACTTAAAAGTGTTTAATTGTAAATATTTAGATAATATACAGTTACATATCCTAAGGTTTTGGAGTAATATCAAACACATCCAAAAATTCTTTAAAATGATCAAATTTGGTCCTTAAACATAAACCACGTTAATGCCATTTGTGCACTCTCTCCCAAAGTGCAAAGCTACATTGTGATTTTTGAAAGAAGACTACAAAGTCAATAAGCTAGTGGAAGATTGACATCACACCATTCTATGTTTCATCAACACCACACCAGAAATTTTTTTAGATTTTTTCCTTAAAATAAAATTAAAAAAATAAATTATCAGTAATTTTGTGTTTGGTAGCCAAGAAAATCAACAAAAAAAAGTCAAATAAATCTTCTCTGTTTCGTGTTTGGTAGCCAAGAAAATCAAAAGTAAAAGTCCATAAATCTTCTTCACTCCTAATTTAGTAGCCAAAAAAATCTAAAGGACAAGCCATATAAAGTCTCATCTGCTCCTTAGACTCCTTTAGTTAATGTTTGGTTGCCAAGAAAACCAAAAGGAAAAACATCATCTCCTTCACAAAGAAACCCAGGAAAACTTGAATGGCCTGAACCCAATCACAATGGGCAAGGTCCAAAATTCCACTACCATATTGCCATAAGCCACCAAACAAAACATCAAGGGGAAATTACAGTAAACTCACCTGTGTTTTGGCCCATTTGCCTTTGCCTACTCCTGTTTAAAATTAACACTTTGCCCACCCAGCTTCAATTCATTTGCTCCTCCGTTACCACCTACCCCAACTTAGAAAAACACATTTTTAATAGAAATTACACATAAGAAGGATCAAAACCACTTTCCCTTAAAGACTTTCCTCACAGCCTAGAATCACGAAAAATCCCTATCTGCATCTGAAATACAAATCGTTTTGCAAGAATAAATTGAGAAAGCAATGGGTTGTTCAAGGGACCCAAATCCAAGTAAGAAATCAGTCATTGTTATTGGGTTTTCGAACTATTTTTCTTTGGGTTTTATAATTTTATGAGAAATCAGTTAATGTTACATGTATTTATTTGTCCAAGCTCATCATTATTGAGAATATTGGTTGAATTTGTTGATGTTTATGAAAAATGTGACCACCTGTGGATTGGATTTGTTGATGTTTTTGGGCATTTTGTCTATCGTGGTCATTGTGCCTCATTGTGGACCCTACGAATCTGTTGGGTTTTAATTTTATTGTTTGCATGTGTTTATTAGTAAAACAGAAACATGTGGTCCCTTTGATGTGTGTGTTGCCTCCCAAAAGCAAAACAGAAACATACAAGTGTTTATTCTTAATGTGTTTGTTTAATTGTCTATGTGTAAAATGGTAATTTGTTATTGCGGATGGATGATATACACTTGAAATTCGAGGTTCATTATGGGGGTACTTTTTTGTGGAACCCAAATTTACAATATTTTGGTGGGAAAGTTGAAATAGTGTATGATAAGGATCCTAATAGTCTTAATTATTTGAAATAGAAGGCATATGTGATGATTGGGAAAAAAAAAAAAAAAAAAAAAAAAAAAAAAAAAAAAAAAAAAAAAAAACTAGTGAATTTCAACATAAAAGCCAGAATTTCCATCTAGTATAGAGTTTCACGCGCATAAATGTTTCAAGTGCATAATTCTAATTTCAACATAAAAATTTAAAGTGCATAAATATTTATAGTATAGTTCTAAAACTTTTAAAATTGAACACTTTATAAGTTTATATTAAAAAAAATGAAAAAAAAGCCACATAAATTGTACTTGGGATCAATCTAACAACTAAAAATAATTTCATGTAAATCCTAGGTGGAAATTTGACTTTGACAAGATTGTAAATATGACTTATTCATGTGTAAATATCGTTACCAAACACATCATATGAATATGAATATTAACTTTTTGTGAGTTTTATATTTTTATATCTTTATATTTCATTAAAATACCATTTATAATTCTTGTAAATGACTTTATTCAAATTGGACTAGGCAAATACTATACACGTGTGTTTGCAGTTCGCTCACGCACCCGCATTAGCATGCATGTGCATGTATGTAAATATGTTCATGCGTGTTTGTTCTAAACTCCATAATATATATTACCCTTATAAGCTAAATGATTCAGTTAAACAAAAGTAAAGTTAGAAACTGAAATGAATTTCAATAAAATTGAGAAAATGTAATTTACATTTGGAAATAACTATATATTTAAAAAAATAATAATAATAATTTAAAAGCCATATCACAAGACTTGGTGTTGGGCTTAATTAATGCAAAGCCCAAAGACACAGATAATTCCCTGGATATTTGCCTTGATTTAGGCTTTTTTCTCTAATTGCTCTACTTACAATGGGCCTATAATGAGCCCGAATTACTTCACGTACGAGGGCTCGAAAGTTATGGACTGAAACTTCATAGATTGGGCTTCACAACCCAAATTATTTTTTCCATTTTGCAAATATGCTTTTATGACTCACAAACCTTGCTACATGGATTGCAAAAGTGTACTGCTTGGCAGATTTACCGGTGCCGTGTCCCATCAACTATTAAAGCACCAAGCTATACTACAAGGGTCATCATCATTTATTTATTCTTTTGAAAGATTTTCAATGTATAGTATTCATGGTAGTTCTTTTTCATCAAACTAAGACACTAATCGATTTTTAGTATAGGTAGAGATTGAACTCAAATCTCTTATTCAACTATTAAAGTTTTTACCAATTAAACTAACTGAAACTCACTCATATGTCATCAATTATTATCAACCTTATTCTTCAATTTTCTTCTGTTTGTAAATCGTATGATCTTAGTTCACTAGTGCCAAGTGCCAATGACAACTTGATCACCACTGTAGGGACATATTCATGATTCTAATTTCAATTTAGTTCTTGGGTTTGAGTAGTGTGAGGCGCATTACGCCAGAGTTGCAGGCCAATAGGGAATCCCATGATATACTGATATTTGTTGCCCAGCAGGATGTGATTTGCCTCCATGATCTTACATTTTTTCATTCATAAAAAAATAATTTAAGTTTCTTTCTACTGTGGGAAGTTTACTTTAGGTATATGTCTATTTTTTCAATATAGATATATATATATATATATTTTTTTTTTTTTAATTTTTTATTTGACCTTGTCTGGTCCAAATATTTGAAAGACTGGAATGAATTTCTCAAAATTGTCCCAAGTTAAGCCACACATAGTCCTGAAATTTTGTATGCACGTACGTTTTCACGAAGTGACCATCCAGTACAAGTTAATTTAGGATGGAGCAGAACTTGATACCCATTTGTTGGGGTCCTTTTCGTGTTTGGCCGCATGATAGTTGTTGAACAGGTCAGAGTCGATTAATGATTATGGTTGTTCTTGGCTCAATTGGTAAAGTGTCTTATTGTCGAATAAGAGATTTGGTGTTCAATCTCTGCCTACACCAAAAATCAATTGGTATCTTGGTCTAATGATAAAGAGCAATAATTAGAAGCAGACGCCATAAGTTAAACTCTCAAAAAAAAAAAAAAATTTTTTTAACCTTAGTATTTATATTTGGACCAGACAAGGTCAAATAAAAAATTAAAAAAAAAAAAATATATATATATATATATCTATATTGAAAAAATAGACATATACCTAAAGTAAACTTCCCACAGTAGAAAGAAACTTAAATTATTTTTTTATGAATGAAAAAATGTAAGATCATGGAGGCAAATCACATCCTGCTGGGCAACAAATATCAGTATATCATGGGATTCCCTATTGGCCTGCAACTCTGGCGTAATGAGCCTCACACTACTCAAACCCAAGAACTAAATTGAAATTAGAATCATGAATATGTCCCTACAGTGGTGATCAAGTTGTCATTGGCACTTGGCACTAGTGAACTAAGATCATACGATTTACAAACAGAAGAAAATTGAAGAATAAGGTTGATAATAATTGATGACATATGAGTGAGTTTCAGTTAGTTTAATTGGTAAAAACTTTAATAGTTGAATAAGAGATTTGAGTTCAATCTCTACCTATACTAAAAATCGATTAGTGTCTTAGTTTGATGAAAAAGAACTACCATGAATACTATACATTGAAAATCTTTCAAAAGAATAAATAAATGATGATGACCCTTGTAGTATAGCTTGGTGCTTTAATAGTTGATGGGACACGGCACCGGTAAATCTGCCAAGCAGTACACTTTTGCAATCCATGTAGCAAGGTTTGTGAGTCATAAAAGCATATTTGCAAAATGGAAAAAATAATTTGGGTTGTGAAGCCCAATCTATGAAGTTTCAGTCCATAACTTTCGAGCCCTCGTACGTGAAGTAATTCGGGCTCATTATAGGCCCATTGTAAGTAGAGCAATTAGAGAAAAAAGCCTAAATCAAGGCAAATATCCAGGGAATTATCTGTGTCTTTGGGCTTTGCATTAATTAAGCCCAACACCAAGTCTTGTGATATGGCTTTTAAATTATTATTATTATTTTTTTAAATATATAGTTATTTCCAAATGTAAATTACATTTTCTCAATTTTATTGAAATTCATTTCAGTTTCTAACTTTACTTTTGTTTAACT
Organism: Quercus suber; assembly: GCF_002906115.3. Classification (NCBI taxonomy): domain Eukaryota; kingdom Viridiplantae; phylum Streptophyta; class Magnoliopsida; order Fagales; family Fagaceae; genus Quercus; species Quercus suber. Next base: position 1,328,087 of record NW_027069504.1, read on the forward strand.
GAATCATTTAGCTTATAAGGGTAATATATATTATGGAGTTTAGAACAAACACGCATGAACATATTTACATACATGCACATGCATGCTAATGCGGGTGCGTGAGCAAACTGCAAACACACGTGTATAGTATTTGCCTAGTCCAATTTGAATAAAGTCATTTACAAGAATTATAAATGGTATTTTAATGAAATATAAAGATATAAAAATATAAAACTCACAAAAAGTTAATATTCATATTCATATGATGTGTTTGGTAACGATATTTACACATGAATAAGTCATATTTACAATCTTGTCAAAGTCAAATTTCCACCTAGGATTTACATGAAATTATTTTTAGTTGTTAGATTGATCCCAAGTACAATTTATGTGGCTTTTTTTTCATTTTTTTTAATATAAACTTATAAAGTGTTCAATTTTAAAAGTTTTAGAACTATACTATAAATATTTATGCACTTTAAAATTTT
>NW_027069504.1:1329902-1435965 GCF_002906115.3 Quercus suber
AAGAACAACCATAATCATTAATCGACTCTGACCTGTTCAACAACTATCATGCGGCCAAACACGAAAAGGGCCCCAACAAATGGGTATCAAGTTCTGCTCCATCCTAAATTAACTTGTACTGGATGGTCACTTCGTGAAAACGTACGTGCATACAAAATTTCAGGACTATGTGTGGCTTAACTTGGGACAATTTTGAGAAATTCATTCCAGTCTTTCAAATTGAATATACATTCGAACAAAGGAATTATATATTTGAATTAGGCTAATTTCAATGTATTTTTCATTTTTTTGCTTTGTTCCAGACAAAACAACACATAACTTCGTTGGCTAACCAAGAACAGTGGTAGCATAAAAAATAAATAACCATCCATATATAGCATATTAATTAGTACTATCAAATAAGCTTAATTTTTATTGGTCAAGTATCATAATCTGAAATGTTGCAGATTGCTTCTATGAATCATCCTTTATGATGACTTCAAGTGATTTTAATTAGCTTGTAGCCCATTTTGGCTTGTAAATTCGTTTTTGCGTTTAGGAAGAAATGACTACATTTTAAATACTTACCAGTTTCAAGTTAAATTATTTGAGTAGTGTATCCAATAGAGAGTAGTGTAGCTGAAAAGGACAGCAAACTGACCTAACAAAAAAACAAAGCCCAAAGTTTCCCTTCCCTCTTCTCTTCAGTGGACTCAAAAATCAGAAACGACAAATCCTTCATTATATTTTTGTTTTCTTTTTAGGTAACCGATAGCAAAGCCAGCCAGGATGGTTGTTCCTCAAAACCCAGTTGTAATTAAACAATTAGTTTGACGGCAATAGGAAGATAAGAAAATGCCAAACTATTTAATTGTTGCATTCGGATGGAATATGTTATATATGCACAATTAATATCCTTCCAAATTAACTATTGATGTATCTTCCCAAGATCTGAAAGCTTAAGATACAATTTCCTTACGTGTGGAGTGCACACATGCTTCAATTATTTAATAATACTACAAATGGTATTTTCCCATCATGTTTTTATCTCACAAAGGTGCTTGTCTATTCAGCTTTCCATTTCTATAGTGGTTTAGTAGTCAGGGGCGGCTCCACTTGGAGCCCAGGGGGTTCAAATGAACCCCCTGAATTGAACCCAAAAAAAAAATTTTATTATAATATTTTTTATTTTATTTTTCCTGTTTTGACATTTAAAATAAAAATTTGAACTCCCTAACCTTAAGCCCAACTTAAATAAATTTAAATATAACCATCTTAACAATATCTTGACCTTTTTAAACACAAAGAAAAATCTTAATGACAAATCAATTTGATCTAAAATCTGGAAAAAAAAAATTTAATTAGCCCAACAACAAAAGTAGAATCTGCTAATCTTAAACCTTAGAAAAAATTCATTTAGATCTTAAGAAATTTTAAATAAATCAATTAAATGAGAAATTACTAGATGAATAATTGCTTGACTATATACATTGAAACATATGTAGCTAGTAGAATTGATAATGAATATATCATACAATAATTTCAAGATATGAAACATTGTAGAAGGTAATTGTAAAACTTTATGTATTAAGGTTTTTTATTTTTTGTTTTTTGTTATGTAGATATATTTAATTTATCTTTTGTTTAAAATTTTATATAATTTATGTTTTTTATTGAACTCCCTAAAAAATAATTCTGGAGCCGCCACTCTTAGTAGTGCTCAATCGTATACGAAACCTGCATGATCAATTTTGCTTTTGAAATGAGTCTCAATCACTATCTCAATCAACCCTGCACCAAAAGATATTTTAATATTTTTTTTGTTAAACCTTCTGGGGCGTGTGTCTTCCCCACTCTCATCCCATGCATTGTCCATTTTAAACTAACTCCAATTACAATTAGAGTTTCCATCTATAAATACCAACCACAAGAGGCATGTGTTCACCACAAGTAATCAACACCCTTTCCTCATATTCTTCATTTCTGATCATAATTGCCAATTTGCCTTATTCCCCTCATCATGGCTGCTGCAACTCACAACCAACTCTCAAATAACAGCGTAGAAATTCCTATTCATGCAAATGATAATATTATGGACTCAATACATTGTCAGAAGATTGAAGAAGGTGACAATGTTAACTACTTTCAAAGGGCACAGTGGCTTCGAGCTGCTGTATTGGGAGCCAATGATGGGCTTGTTTCTGTCGCATCGCTAATGATGGGTGTTGGGTCCGTTAAAGAAGACATTAAACCCATGCTACTTGCTGGTTTTGCAGGTTTATTTGCAGGGGCTTGCAGTATGGCAATTGGGGAGTTTGTGTCTGTGTACACCCAGAGGGACATAGAAGTGGCAGAAATAAAGAGAGAGAACTCAATGACAGTTGGCGGAGAGAATGAAGAAGAGGGTGAGAAGGAGAACCTTCCAAATCCATTTCAAGCAGCTTTTGCATCAGCCCTTGCATTTTCAGTAGGTGCAGTAATGCCATTATTGGCAGCTGCATTTATAAAGCCACATAAAGTAAGACTGGGTGTCCTAGTTTTAGTGGCTAGCTTGGCCCTGGTTGTTTTTGGAATTGTAGGAGCAGTGTTTGGGAAGACTCCAAAGGTGAAGTCTAGCATTAGGGTTCTTGTTGGAGGCTGGATGGCAATGGCAATCACCTTTGGGCTGACCAAATTAATTGGCTCCAATGGACTGCAAATGTGATTTCTGGGTTTTGACTTTTGTCCTTTTGTTGATCGTAAACTTGTTTTCCTTTGGCTACCTCCACCTTTTTGTTTGACCTTCCTTGCGCATGCTTGTGTTCAGTTTTTAATGTGTCATATGTCATGGTCCAAGAGTTTTCTAAAAGGAAGTGAAGGTGTTAATTGAGCTAATCTAACTAGTGATGTCTCTTAAGACTTTACTATGCACCAGATGGCTTTATTCCACCTTCACCCTTTTGGTTGTTGTTCTTTGGATAGAGGAAGAGCTACCCTCTTATGTGTGGCTCAGCCTTTGGAGAAAATAAAAGTTTGTAAATGGAAATCAATAATAATCGGTTGTTTGAAAGGAAGATATCAACTTGATTATTTGTCTCTCTCTCTCTCTCTCAAATTGGGTTTAAATTATATTTGGTGTAATTTTTGACAATATTACATCACTCAATAATATTTTATTAGATGTTTATTTTAACGATCTTGTAAACTCCTGATTGTATTACATTTTTTTTCATATAACTTCCATATTTGTAAAGTTTTAAGATGATCAAATATTAATAACCATATCATCTAGAACATGTTTAAATTTTAAGTTTTTTTCTTCATTTAAATTATACATAAACCATGTGATGAAAGATTGGATAATGAGTAACAATCCATTACTGTGAAATTCAACATGGGTGTAAGAACATGGAGAGAGTGGAATATAATCATGTGATTTTATTGGAGTAAGGTGTGAGTCTACCAAAATCTTACAACAAATGTGTCAGCTCGTCACAAGTTAAAATAAAATAAAATAAAAAAGATTATACATCGATCCACCACAACTCAAAATAAAGCTATTGTGAAAATATTGTAAGATTTCCTTGTGCCTATAGACTTTCCCAAAATATCAATCCCACCTAAAGCTATTGAATGGTGGAAGTGTAACATTACCCAAAACGTTACACCAAATGTAACTCCTAGTCACTGTTAAACCACTTTAACAAATATTATTTATTAGATTTATTCTTTGACATGGATTATATGTTCTCATTTTTCTTAGTATACACGCCAAATTTTATGTTAATTGGATATTATTTACTAATGGATTCCTAAATTAATGTTTTGTGTAAAATTATAAAATACAAAAGACTTGAAATTTAAGCATTATTTTTTAAATGAAAGGGAAAGGAGGGAGAGGGAAGAGAAAAGAAAGGGAAAAGTAAAGAGGAGAAGAAAGGAAAGGGAAAGGGGACTTCTTTTTTTTCTTTTTCTTTTTCTTTTTTTCCCTCAAAGTATTTTTAGTTTGCAAGCGAAGAAATAAAGGAAAAAAGAATTCTTTGTACAAACACTTTTTTCTCCCATTTCCATCCAATTTGGGTAGAAAGAAAAAAAAGGGCCAATTAAAAGGTTATCTTTACGCTAAAGTAAAAGATTATGGTACTATCATTAAAAAAATTAAAAGGTTATGGTTTTAAGTGAACCATATATTAGTGGGGGTAGGGCTTTATCTAAGTATTAAGGTATATATAGATTTGAGTACGACATGACATAGACTTGTGTAATATCCCGCACCTCACCCTATACATAATTAAGCATTCATGCATCATCTTATTAATCATCATCATGTAATATATTTTAAGTAATTGGAGATTAAAATATAAGAGAACATTTATGTAAATGATGTGGAAGGCATGTAAGGGTGATAAGGGTAATTCCATGATCCCAATTCAATTCATGTTGTTCCTATCGTTGTTTCATTAATTATACATGAAATTGACAACTTGTGATCAAGATGTTATGTATCTTGTTTCTAATGAATACAGCGGCAACAAAATGTCTTGATAATCAAAGTCTTGAGTGGCCTATGATCTGCTAATTAAAGATATAAGTCTTGTGTCCCGCTATGACTCATTGTAACAACTTTTGCAAGATGTGTTAGTTCTATCTTTAATGTTTTGCTTACATTGTTATGCTATGTTATAAAATATATTATGACTCATTTTAAAGCATTTTATTTAGTCCAATTATCTTAGTTTATATCCTGTGGCAGCCCTAAATAGGGTTAGTGGCTTACGCCCAATGACTTGGTACAATTACCTTTAAGAGATCATCGTGAATTTTGGTAGCAATCCTTGATAATAATGGTTTCTATTTTGTGATCGTTTCTATGATGCCCTATGGCTATACAACCCTTGAATATACATATTTCAGCATGTTAATGATAGTAAGAAATTGAAGCAAAAGGCTCCTTAAAGCTATGTCATTGATTTAAGAAGCCTTAAGAAACTATCTTGAAATTTGGTTGTATTTCGTTGTCACAGTTGCTGGTTTGTGTTTGTTTCCCCTAAGCTCTATTGTTGCCCAGCCCTTGAATTTACTTAACTAAGTATGTTAATCCAAGTAAGAAACTCAAGTGAAAAGGGTCCTTAAGATTTTTATGAGAGATTCTGTGAATATAAAATGCTATGTTTGTTGTCTGCCCTTGTTTTTTGAAGTCCTTGGAAAAACTACCTTCAAAATTTGAATATCAAATTCTACATTATGATGATATATGATCATGGTCCCAATGAAGTTAACAATGTGCAACATGTAGGATTTCAAAAGGAAAAAGTCAAAATGCTTTGTGTTGTGTAGTAAAACTTCTATAATAGAGACATGGGAATGAGGGGGGTTTGGTTGTTATATCTGTTGTGACTTTAATTCAAATGGTGTGACTAGTTTTGATGCATTATTAGAAATGTTTCTTATAACATAGGTAATGTTTTTTCTTTATGATTCTAATGTAGTTTTGTTTTTATATTTGTGCAGGTTTCTTATTGGTGGCTTTTTGGGCATTTTCTTTTGGCACTACTTGAAGACATTTTGAAACATCATATTTTAGCCCTAATTATATTACATTAATGTTTTGGTATTGTTATAAAACATTTTGTGTTATTGTATTTATTGCAAACAACTTGTATTTGTATGGATGGATAAAATCTAACACTTGTTTTATTTACTTTTGGATTGTATGAATTGTTTGCTTATAAATATGTTGTTCAAATGTGAAGTTTTAATAATATAATGACAAGTTACAAGTTAATATCAAAGACAGAAAAAAAAATGAAAAATGAAAAATAGTTTTGGTGACGAATTTTTCCGTCACCAAATATAGCAAAATAAAAATCAAAAACAAAAAAATTTGTTTTGGCGACGAAATATTTTGTTGCCAAATATGGAAGGAAAAAATTTTTTTAATTTTGTTTTGGTGACGAAGATTTTCGTTGCTAAATGTAGTGTAATTTTTTTAAAAATAGTTTTGGTGACGAAATTTTTCGTCGCTATATGTACCCAATTTAAAAAAAAAAAAAATAGTTTTAGTGACGAAATATCTCGTCGCCAAAAATAATTTAATAAAATAAAGTACATTTGGTGACGAAATAGTTTTGTCACTGAATAGTATATTTAGCGAGGAAAACATTTGGCGACAAAATATTTTCATCGCCCAAAGTTTTTTTTAAAAAAAACTAATCGGACTTTTTGCTTTCAACGACGAGGTATTAGCGACGAAATGAACTTCGTCGCCAAAAAGCAGATTTCATCGCTGAAAGTCATAGGCGGCGAAAAATTAGACTTTTAGTGACGAAAATTTTTGCCGCCGAAAATACATTTTGTTGTAGTGCAATTGAAAACCAATATATCCTTCCAAATAATTTATCCCTCATTCCTTTTTTCTCCAACCAAATAAAAGCAACCTTGTCTTCTCTCTCCCATTTTTTCCTTTCTCATATTCTCTCAGAAAAAAAAAAAAAAAGTGTTAGTCTAAGCATAGGAAATTACAAATTGATCTAACTATAAAATAATTGTCAATGTGGTCCTTACATTCAAATCTGTCAACAATGAGCCGTTAAATGTCTTGGAATGACATGGTTTTAGAAGTTTGATTTTTTTTATTGTTTTGCTTTAATGAAAATTATTTTGCTATATATAATGATTTTTTTTTTAAATATAAATTTTGAAATTGAAATTTTATTGGATTGATTAGTGAAATTTCGTAGAATCATATCTACATTTATTTTTAAAGAGATATTTCTTCTAACATATGGTGAACCTTGAGAAACCTTCTGATAAAGACAAACATTCCTATTAAAATGATAAGTCAGGACCCTCTCTTGTTTTAACATCAGTTTCTTTTTTAACCTAGCTCCTTCCCTCTTGGAGATAAGTCATCTATTTATATTTGACGTCTCTATTTATTATCGACAACTACTCTTTTCACATGACACCTATTTTTTATGTCAAAGTGTCATTTGTTGTGCTTCTTGACAAGAGAGTCAATACAGTAATAGAGGCCATTTCGATTTAATTAGAGATACAATTTTTTTTTATTTTGATTAATATTGGTGTACTGTTTTTGGATTATTGCTTATATAAGTGTGTGTGTGTTTTAATTATTTCTTCATATGTATTGGCTAAAGTCTACATAATTTGTTAAAAGTTAGCCCAATATATTAATCTCTAGCCCGACCCAAATAAATAATAATTAAAAATATCTCTATTTATAATAGAAAAAGAAAGAAATAAAGGAGCACATAAGGACAAAACAAAAATGAAAAATAAAAACAAAATCAACACTACTTTTTATCCTTTTTTAATTATATAAATAGTGAGTTAAAGTTAAAATCCATTTAAATTAGAAATGAGAAGGTGATGATTTGAGAGAAGGGATGAGAGGTCTGCAGCTCTGGATTTCAATAATCACAACTTTCTTTTCACCTGGTGAAGTTTGTAGCTCTAGATCCATTGACCTTAGCAAGACCTAATTCAGCATGGACAAATTTTTCCTCTAGTCTAGTTTGAGGGAGTCTTTTGTAACCAATTATGCGGTGACTCATAAGTCATTAAACCATCTATGTGTGCTTTTTAAAAAAGTCATCTGGCTTATTAATTAAATAGGTCATGTCACTAAAAGTATACGTAAATAATTTTATCAATTGCCTCATAGTGAGTTAGAGGAATTTTCTTCCAAACCGGTTTAGAGGTAAATTATTTCCTTTCAGCATAAACACCATTACCCCTTTGGAGTAGCTCTCTAGGGGCAGAAGGACAAAAGAACCACTGTTTTGAAGCTTTTTGAAGAAGATTGGTCGTTGGTCTATGTCAAATACTATGAAAGTTGCACACCATATGATTTGGCTTCCTCCTCAATTGGATCAACATTGTTAATGGCCAAAACATAAACAAAAATTAGGATCGACCTAGTGTGGACGCCTCCCATCTATCACCAGTGAAATCCATCAACTTCTTTCCTACGTTGGGAGAGTATGAATGTTGCTATTTTTTATTTGAACAACAATAACAACACTACTCTAATTTGGCCTTTTGCTTTGCAACGAGTGATGACGTGTGCGTATGAGTTACTAGGGTGGGAGAAATTATAATATCTTCGTGGTGGAATACGTTTGTCTATCATTCCACTTAAAAAGTCACACTTGTTTAAAATTGCTGAGTCAAAAAAAAAATATAAAACAGAAACTAACTACTGACTCAAAAATTTTAAACAAGTGAGAGTCTTTTGAGTAAAATGGTTGACAAGTGACGTGATCCACCATAAGAACTGTATAATTTCTTACTAGGGTAGGGTGTGTGAGAGTGAGCTTCTTAATTTACTTATTTAATTTTAAGGAATTGTCACCAACCATTGGTTTATTCTATGTGTGTTTGGCCACCCATTTATCTAATTCATTTTAATTATCTAATTAACTAAAAGTCAATCCTAAAAGCTCCTAAGCTAATTAAGGTAACAAAGGTCTCGAACTAAAGATTCTTGAACTCAAGAACTCGATTACATGAAGGGAAGGTGTTAGGCAACCCCACACAGCCAATCCAAAGGATGATATTTATCTTATTTTAATTTAATATCAGCAATCCTATTTTGAAATATAATTTTAATACTTTGCATTTTTTTTTAAAGAGTTTTTGTACAAATAATAAATATACATAGCATGTGAATATATTTGTTTATATATAAATAGCGTGTGATATTATTTGAAGGGTTTGCACAAACCAGCATATGAAAATAAATATAAATGTCATGTGAAAACTATTTACTACATTGCAAGAAATAATCACTACAACAAACATGGCTTATGGTGATGAAATCTAGTGACAAAAAATAATTTTGTCACCAAATAACAACATGTCTGTTTGGGAACAGTTTATTTAGCTTAAACTGAAAACTTTTTGCTGAAAGTACTATAGATAAAGGTAAAAGTTAGATGAAATAGTACAATGGGACCCATGAATAATACTAAAAAGTGTAACGGGACTCATAAATAGTAGCAAAAGTAAGCTAAATAGTAAAATAAGCTAGCTTTTTAAGCAATGCCAAACACAACCTCAGTGAGAAAAAAATTATTTCATCGTGAAATATTAAAAAAGAAAAAAGAAAAAAAAAAGAAATATGATGACAAAAGTATTGTAATGTACGATGTTGATACTGCTTAATATGACAATAGATCCTTAAAATGTGGATAAAAAATAAGGAAAACATAAACTGTGACAAACGTATAATCATATGTGATGTTGGTACTGTTCAATATGACAATGGAACCATTAAATGTAATCTTTTGATAACATGGTACAGCGCATTGACTTTTTATGGGTACCATACCCCCAAAAAAAGAGGGATTACCGTAAAATTACCATCAAAAGAATAGAGCAATATATATGTAAATAAAAGATGCGACAAGTCTTTAAAAGCAATATTTAAACTTAAGGGGTCTAGATCTTCCTTGAAATAACTTTTACATCTATGAAAAATCAATAAATGGTTGTGCAATTCAAGGGTATGAAAATACACTTCCATTCACCATATTAATTAGGGATATATAGGAATAGACTAGGAAAATCTATCTTGAATAAACCTTACACTCATAGAAACATCAATAAGTGATTGTGAAATTTGAGGCACAACTTGAGTATAAGAATACCCCTCCACTCACCATATTGATTAAGGATGTAGAGAATAAACAAGATGCAAGGGTGGTCTTTTCTTAAATCTGTGGGATTTAGTATTCAAATGTGCAGATAAAGGCATACACCTTCATACATGGTATATACCCATAAATATGAGAAAGGCCAACCTTTATGACATAAAAGTAAATACAATAATGTAAATGACTTGCATTTAAAAAGCAAAATTACTTGTATTTAAAGAGTAAGAATATAAATGACTTTTATTTAAATAGTAAGAATGCAAAGACATGTATTTAAAGAGAAAGAACGTAAAAGAATTTCATAGATCCATAGTGTATATACAAGGAAAAGAAAGAAAAATGGTAGCTAGGATGGTAAGCTGGACTATCCTAACTTTGGAGAGGGAAAAAAGGGCTTACATAAGCCCTTTTTTTTCTTTTTCTTTCTTTTCTTTTTTTTTTTTTTTTTTCACTTTTGGGTTATGGAGGCAAAAAGGCTGCTATGATTTTTGGTAAGGGAGGGTTTAAGAGTCTAGCCTAAGGTGGAAAAGATGGAGGAGGGGTGTAGGAGAGAAAAGATGGAAGACTAAGAGGTTTTGTGCATTTTTGTTCATGACAAATGATGGAGGTGGAGGGCTATTTAAAGAAAAAGAGGTGGCAAATGGGCTCAGCCCCACTATGCCCTATTACAGGGAAAATTATTAAATATTCCGGGAGTACCATAAATGCATACTCCTCCCTCTCACGTGGATTATGAATCCCACTATAAATTAAATTTATGAGACCCAAGTTATGTGAGAGGAAGGAGTACGTATTTAAGATACTCCGAGAATACTCAATAATTACCCCTACTACAATAGGTGCATAGAGTGGTAAGGCCTATGCCACCTTAGCTTCTTTTTAAAAGCTCCTAGGCTCTTCCATTTTCAGTTTTGTCCCTTTTCAGCCCTATCTTCGTTCAGCTGTTTGGAAGTCTTCCAAGACATGGATTTCTTCATTTTGGATATCATCTGAAAATTCTAGATGTAATTTGGAGGTGATATCGTTGAGTCGTTTTTCTTTTTCATGGAATAGATAACTCATCATAATTATAAAAATAAAATAAAAAAAAATAAAAAAAAAAAATCGACCTTTCATACCAATTGTGATTGAATTTGTACAGTTTATTGGGCAAAAATGCCTTAAAAAAACAGCTTTTAACTTAAAAACAATTTATTTTTGCATTTCTTTGCAATTTTGTGAACATTCTTATGGTCTTGCTGACCTCTATTTTGGTTGGGTAAGATATCCTTAGAAAGGTTGTGATATCTATTTTCTAAAGGTATTGCTTTTTTGGAGGCATCAAAAAAATAGTGGAAAAACCACATTTTAATATAAAATTCTCACATTAATATTTTTGTAAAACCTTTTTATTTAAGTGGGAATTTTTGGATATCCAAGCATGTAAAATCGAAGTTCATCATGTAACCTTTCCAACGACTCCTCACTCGAACCAATTGGTGACCGTTTGATTATATTCTAATCGAAATTAAATTATAATCACACGTCGCAAAAAAAAGTTAAGGCCTTTAATAATTTTTTGATATCTCATCTGTTTCAACTTCAATCTAGTCCCGTCATTTTAAAGGGAAATTCATAATCCTTAAGACGGGCACAGCTTCATCACTATCAAATGGTTGGATTTTTGGTCAAATTTTGACTATCCATGTTTAGGGTTTGTCAAAGTTGATTAAACTTATCCAAAAATGACAAATTTGGAATTTTAAACTCTTGGACCATTAAAATAATTTATCTGATTAGGAAAAATAAAATTATTTCATGTAATTCCTTTTTTTATGTTAAAAATGCAACTTTTAGCTTTTTTATAGCTTAAATTGGTATTAAGTACATAAATTGAGACTGAACAAAATATGATATCAACATACAACAGTATCTGATTATACCATCTTAGCCATTCTTTACTGATCCTAGCCATGATCATCAAATGATCCTAGTTGTTTGGGATTTTTTTTTTTTTTTTTTTTTATAATACGATCCTACAATGTAGATCGCAAGTTTAACAACCATGAGGTTATAGATTCAAGATCAAAGACATTTGTGCATGTGTATCTCCCCAAATATTTAAAAAAAAAAAAAAAACATTTTTCATAAGACTGATATATAGTAAATATATGTGTGATACCCTCAGCCTCACTCCAAAAGAAATATTAAGATCATGATCAATTACGAGTCTTAAAATGATGTAACATTTAAATTGCATAGCGGAAAAAAAAAATTTCAAGATCTATACCGATCAATGTATGAACTTGAAGTTCTACCATTTTGATATTATTCAGATCATTCATGATTCAACTACATAGTCCAAAAGTCAATTGGATATGCTGTTGTAATATTCATATTTATTCATATAATAGTGATGATGCACAAAAATCGTCAGTGAGTTGATCGTCCACACACATGCCAATGGATGTACCTGAAGAACAAAAGAGAAGAACCAATCAAAAGGCACCGATGAGGTACCGGCCAAAAACCCTCTGAAGGTTAAGTCAATAATAAAAGACTCTCCAAGAACTCAAGAGTGCAAGATCTAGGGAGGATTCACATACCTCAAGAAGGGTAAGGTTTGTGGTTTATATAGTGGTAGAGAGCTGACCCAAATCCCTTGATACGGGGGAATTTCCTTGTAGAGAGAAGGGTCCCAAGATACTTGGGATCACCTTTCCATATATAAGAGATCTGATTGCGTGGTAGGGCCTTTGATCGTGATGTGTAAGTAATTTCCATGCAAGGATGCGTGAGTGGGCCCCACGTAAGCCCCATGGAAACCTTAGGGGGACAGGTCGTTAGGATCGGGGATTGCTTGATTCGTTGACCCATGGTTCGGTCATCCCTTTTAGGGCCGATCATCCCTTTTGGGGTGGGTCATCCCTTTTTGTGGTTGGTCATCCCTTTCGAGGGTCAGTCATCCTTTTTGGGGTAGGTTATCCCTTTCGGGGGTCGATCATCCCTTTTGGGGTGGGTCATCCCTTTTTGAGTTAGTCGTCCCTTTTGGGGTCAATCATCCCTTTTGGGGTTTAGTCATCCCTTTTGGGGTCAGTCATCCCTTTAGGGGGCCAGTTATCCTTTTTGGGGTTGGTCATCTCTTTTGGGCACCCCCATACCGATCAGTAAAAAATTATCCTTACCAGCTTCCCCTACTCTGTGAGTCGTCGGGGTGGCCAACAGGTCCTGAGTTGTCATAAATGTTTTGCCCCTTGTTTTGGGTTGACACTTATACTTTTCAGCAATTTATAAAGCTTTCAGTTTACTTCATAATTAATTTCTTGAGTTTTGTACAAGTGTTGATGCTCATCAATTTTCCTTATACCACATCAGTGTTTATTTAATCATCAATTTGAAGGGTTTATCTCAGTGTTGGGCACTGAGGGCTATGACTCGTCAGTTATTTCAACCCAACCCTTCTTTCTTTGACTCGTCGGTTTACCTTTTGGGTAGGGTTTTGAGTTTTGGTCAAAATCAGGTGCACGAGGGCATCCTTGATCATTTGTCGACTCCTTAGGCAGGACTTAGGACTTGATCACTAGTGTAGGACTTAGGATTTGATCAAGTGCACAAGGGCATCCTTGATCGTTTGTCCATCCCTTAAGAAGGACTTAGGATTTGATTAAGTGCACGAGGGCATCCTTGATCATCTATCCACCACTTGGGTAAGACTTAGGATTTGATTAGGTACACAAGGGCATCCTTGATCATCTATCCACCCCTTGGGTAGGACTTAGGATCTGATTAGGTGCACAAGGGCAACCTTGATCATCTTTCCATCCCTTCGGAAGGACTTAGGATTTGATCAAGTGCGCGAGGTCATCCTTGATCCTCTGTCCACCCCTTAGGCAGGACTTAGGATTTGATCAGGTGCGACTTAGGATTTGATCAGGTGTGCGAGGGCATCCTTGACCATCTGTCCACCCCTTAGGTAGGACTTAGGATTTGATCAGGTGCGCGAAAGCATCCTTGATCGTTTGTCCACCCCTTGGTAAGGACTTAAGATTTAATCAAGTGCATGAGGGCATCCTTGATCGTCAGTCCATCCCTTAGGTAGGACTTAGGAGTTGCCTTAGGTAGGACTTAGGAGTTGATCAAGTGCACAAGGGCATTCTTGATCGTCTATCCACCCCTTAGGTAGGACTTAAGATTTGATCAGGTGCACGAGGGCATCCTTGATTGTCTGACCACCCCTTGGGTAGGACTTAAGATTTGATCAGGTGCACGAGTGCATCCTTGATCGTCTGTCCACCCCTTGGGTAGGACTTAGATTTGATCAGGTGCACGAGGGCATCCTTGATCGTCTGTTCATCCCTTGGGTAGGACTTAAGATTTGATCAATTGCACGAAGGCATCCTTGATCCAATGGGCCAAAGGGATGCATGACGGATCCCTGATGACGGAGTCGATTAGCATGGTCATGATCTGTTGGGTCGAATATGTTGACGACCCCTTGATACATGACGATCGTTAGGGCGGAGTGTGTCGCATGGTGTCAAGGAAGATACCTGACAATGCTTTTGGTCATCAAAGACTCTTTTGGTGAGCTCATGATGCTTTTGGTAACCGAAGACTCTAGGGTGTTCAAAACTTTCTAGATGGTGAAAATATTCCCTTTCAAATAGTATTCTAATTTTTATGCTTAGAAATAGAAATCCCGCCACCAATATGAAAAGATATTTGCGACCTCCAACGATAGTGTAGAGTCATTTCTAATTTAACAGGTAAAAGAAATGCCGTCTGCAAAAGGCCACATGCAATTCGGTGGCCCATGGTGGATTAGGATCGCAAGACCAATTACTTCCATTCCAATTCATAAATTTTTTAAATAATTTTTGTATTCAATAGTTGAGATTGTAAGTTTTTTTTTTTTTTTTAACTCTCAATTTCAATAATTGAAAGCTATTGCATTAGATGCAATACCTACCTGGTCTCAATCCGCTTGTGACCTAGTTGTGTAACTATTTTTTTTTTTTAGGTCAATCTTCCTTGTGTTTTGTCTCTCTCGCTTGATGGTATTTGAACTGCGAGTCAAGTACTCTAGATTCTTTTTTTCTTTTTTTTTTTTCTTTTTGCTGTTGTTGTCTGATCTTCCCACTTCTTGAAAATAAAGTCTTTTTCATATCATTCTGCTAGTAAAGACTTGGCAGGCTACATGAGTAGTTCACACTTCACACTCCATTCAGATCACTCATTCAAGACTCAAGAGTCGTTTTTTTTTTTTTTTTTTTTTGGTTGTGGTAATTTGCCTGCCGCGCTTGCCTACACAGCAATCTGATTGAACTTAACCGTTAATTAAATCTATTACTTTCATCATAGAAGGAGTATAGAGCACATTTTATATATATAAAGCCAAATTTAAGAGAAAATCTATTTAGATCGCAAATTGGAGTCTAATTTTATGTCATGTATCTCATTTAATTTTATTAATTTTTTGTGCTAATAAGTTATTAAGTCAGAAAACCATAAAATCAAAACTAATAAACCTTAAAAAATCAGTATCATTGATACATTTTTATTATTATTATAATTATTATACAAATAGTTGTTGGACAAACTAAAATTGAGAATTTCATGGATAACAATTTAAATGATTTTTTTTTCATTTGTTTCAATTAAACTTATATTTATTTTATTAATTAGTAGCTATTTTATTTTTTTTTTTTTTTTTTTTTTTTTGAGAATCAGCTATTTTATATTTTTAAATACATAAACATTATATATTATACATAAATTTGGTAAAATTTTAATACCCATTTAGTAAGTCATACTTATTTGTAAATGTATTACGTGTATATGCATGATGTTACAAATTAGTTTTTAGCAATGCGTGAGAATATACATACCCGATAATCTAATTGAAATATTGAGTGTCAAGCGCTGTGTATAATGGAAGAACCAAGGTCCATGGCCATTTAAGTGGGAATTTGCGTAAAGTAGGTAATTTGCAGCTAACCATATATATATATATATATATAAACAAAAAAGTTCAGAGGTAAATGAACAGGAAAGTATCATTACTAGTGGGAAAATGAAAAAAAAAAAAATGTTAATAGAAACGGCAATGTTTGGACAATATCTTCAAAATTGTTGCCATAGTTGTTATCGCTATAAGTGTGTGTTTGGATACCAATGAAAAATTAAAATTATTTTACTATTTAGCTTATTTTTACTACTATTTATAGGCCCCACTGCACTTTTTGGTACTATTCGTTGGCCCGGCTGTACTATTTCAACTAATTTTTACCTTTATTTACAGTACTCTCAACAATAAGTTTTCAGTTTTAGTAAAATAAGCGGTATCTAAACAGACCTTAAAGATCAATTTGAAGTATCATAATAAACTGTGTTATATTTCTCAAAATAATAATAATAAACTGCGAAGTAATAATAATGCCATATGCAAATTCCCATTCGATAACCCAAAGATCATAGCTATAAAACCAAATTGGAATACGTTTAAAAAAAAAAAATTTACAAGGTCTATTGCAAAGGGAATTTTGTTGCAAATCATCAATTGGAATGCTATTTCGAAATAATACAAATAAAAATAAAATGTAATGCTTGAATGGTCCCTCTTTATTCCTCGGTCGGCTTAATTTACTGTAGAAAAAAAATTGGAAAAAAAGAGAAGAAGAGAAGAATGAGTATGCGGTTTTATTACTATCACTAGCGTATTTTCAAGTTCAACAAGGGCTGCACCTCTTTTCTTCCTATGTTATCTTTCCTCTTCTTCTTTTTTTCTATTTTTTTTTTTTTTTCCACAAATGTGGGTGTAATACTAATGTCTAAATTGAACAAATAAGAAAAATAATCAAAGAACGAAGAAATTCGATCAGTGAAACTGAGAGGGTGCAAGGAATAACCAAATTATGTAATCAACTGATTCTACTTATCACCGCCGTTGTACATATTCTCCTTTGCCCCTTCAATGAATAGAAAGTCCAGATTTTGCTATTTATTTTTTTCTTTTCATAGATTCGATAGTATTCATCAAAATAATTTACTACTAAACTTGTTGTGCAGTCATTTGTATGGTTTTTTTATATGGTAAAATGGAAGGAGAAATTATGATATAGCATCGTCATCGCATAACAGTGGGTGACACGCCCTTTTATCTATTTATAATAATCATATCATTAAATTTTATATATATATACATATATGTAAGATTGGGTTCAAGTTACACCTGGTATAACTCTAAACAATGTTACACCACCCAATAACTTGTTAATGAATTTATATTTTGAAAATTCTATCATTGGATTACATGTTCTATATGTTCTAAACATGCATGCTAATTTTCATACCAATCAATATCATTTACTATTCGATCCATAAACTCATCTTTTATACATTATTTTAAACTACAAAAACTTGAATTTATACAATTAATAGATAAACTATTTATCTTTGATCACCTTGAAATTTTGCGAGCATAAAAAATATACAAAGATAATATAATCCAACAATCAATTTGTCAAAATTATGGATAATTATTTATGCAAGCACAACATATATTACTCAACTTTATTATTAAAAGGAAAAAATTATGGTTAATAATTTATGAGGAAAAGTATGATTTATCACCTGAACTTGTCTTAAGTTTAAGGTGGCTAACATGGCAGCTCAACCTCACAACATGGTAGGTTAGCCAAGGCACGTGAAGCTTGGCTGATGCTCTAATGATCCAAGGAAAAGTAATAACCATATCTGCACTATACTTCAAAAGGACTAGTCTAATCACTTTGAGGTATAGAGTAGATGTGACTAACTCTTTTCTTTGGGTCATTCAAATAGTGATAGAGCCAACTCGCTAGCCTCATGTAGGCAGGCTCAGAAACATTGCCCAACAAAGTGGGGCTTGATGAGGATATCAAAGATTTAGATGAAGGAGATTGTGATGCTCTAGATTGATTGGAAATGGATTGAGTGTGTGTTGTGTCGATGCATGTTGAGTCCCAAACTTGGGCATAAAAAGAGGTGATATAGGCTTTATAGAACTACAAGAAAATTCAATTGTGACTAGACTAGTCCCTTTTAGGTATAGCGCATATGTAATTAACGTCTTTCCTTAGGTTGATACAAATGGTATTTGAGTTGGCCGGTAACCTTGTGTGGTTTGTAGATACTACTGCACAAAGCGAGCATTGGTGAGGACGTTATGGATTTGAGTGGAGGAGACTGTGATATCCTAGATTGATTGGATTTTGATTATGTGTTGTGTAGGTGTGTGTTTAGTCCTACATTAGTTATATACTGAGTTGATATGGATTTTATTAATAAGGATTCTTAATTGTGACTAGACTAGTTCTTTTAAGGTATAGCGTAGATATGACTTTCTATGGGTAGTTATAGATGCAATGTAGCATGCATGTTCAGTCAATATCCTCCCCATATAGAAATGCATTCATACCCACCTACCACTACTGGAATTTACATCAATTTCAATATTCACAAGATAACCCCTGAACAACATAAATAATGGGGCACAATTACTAGAATAGTTATGAGAAAATAGCCATTGAACCACATATTTTGGCCTTTCTCCTAATAAAGCTTGCGTACCAACTTAATCAAAGGAGATTCCTTTGCGGGCCAAACTCTTGCAAATCTCTGCCTTATTTATCCCTTTTTTTTTTTTGGCAGATGTTCGTATACCGAATTGGATCATTGATCAAATGAGAGATTTTTTTAAAGCTACTTGAAATATTGGAAATAGTGTTTCGCTTAGAAAATTATGTTAATAATTCTAATGTACTTGTTGTATGTCACATGACATAAGGAGAAAGAATGGGAAATAATTGACCAAAAAAGAATAGAGAGAGAGAGAGAGAGAGAGAGAGAGAGAGAGAGAGAGAAGCCATCTCCTTAGTGTAGCCTCAACGTATAAGGCACATTTGTATTATATAAGATACGATAGGAACATAAGGTCTATATAATATGCAATTTTATGTGATGACAATAACTAAATGACTAATTATTAACTTATCAACAACAAAAAAAATGACTAATCTATATATAATTGTAGGGTCTCAATTTGCGGCCCAAGCCCAAAGAAGAATTAGGTGATGACCCAATGAGTTCAATACAATAAATTTGTAGAGAATGGGTTAAAGAGCTAGGCCTTAATGAAGTTAATAACGGCTAGTGTGGATTTAGAAAATGATCAAGCGAGAACATGACCCATTGGATTGAATAAATTCACTGTCCGAGGAGATAATTCGGAGTATAAATCAATATAATTGTTTACAAATACAACTTTGATTACTACAGTGTTTCTTTCCTTTTTTTTTCCGATCTCCATCTCATGAAAGGTCTCTTACATTATATAGTTCCTCTTAAGCCATCCTGATCCTACACTTGTTAATCTTCTAAACTTTCACTTGAGTGTCTGTCCCATCAGTCGCCTTTTTTGGCTTTCTGTGAATAGTAGTAGCTGAGACTGCACTGTTCAGGGGTCTTCTCCACATAAACGCGGCTAGAAAAGTAGTTGCAATGCATTTAATGTGATAGTAGTAGCTTTTTCTTTAGATATTTCTGAGTTCTTATCACTCCAATACATGCTTGAAGCTCATCTTCATTATGTAAACCTCCTGATATGTCGCCTAGGTTGCTGGACTATAGATTTGAATGGTATTTGTCGTGTCCAAGGAGGAATTACTCCTCGGACCGTTCTTCATCCGTTCCTTCTTCATGAGACTTTAAACTTGGGGTCTCTCTCAATCACTTACCCCTCCTCGAACACGCCCCCGTTCCCAGATAAGGCCCAAGGCCCAATATACAAATTTGGGCATTTATCCCTACAATAATAATAGGTGAAGATGAGAGAAACTCAAATTACAATTTCAAATTAGAGTTCTAACTCTGTGCCATGTGTCCTAAATGATTTATTTTTAAAAAATTTATTTCTTAATTTTAGAATCAAATGTGGAGCTACATCATAGATATTCATCTAAATGAGTTATTAAGTACAAAAAAATGGACAATTTACATTTTATACCTAATAATATTCTTACAAAATTTTTTAAAGAGTTAACAAAATATAAAAATGGCTATCAATAGTATTTAAATTATATATATATATATATATATGAATTATATTATATATCTTATTGTATATCTTTAAATGTATTCATGCATATGCATAGGGTTACAAGCTAGTTATTAATATATTTCACATTTCTCATATGCTGTAACAAATGTCATAAAAATGATTTTTGTATTTAGATTTTTTTTTTCATGCTACTTTTAGTTAGTTAATAAAGACTTATTGAGGTTGTGATTTGGAATTATTTAACAAGTTCAGGATTTCAATAAATAAAATTTTAAAAATTTAGTTTTTAATTTGAAAATAAACCAGGAGTTTTAGGAAAATGATGCAAGATTTATTAAATAATAACAAAATTTTTTTTTTTTTTTCGAATGAAGAATACTACTTTTATAAAATCAGCCGAGGTCGGCAAAGAGTACATCAACTAGGTGTGGGGGAACATCCTCCACCCACACTGACAAACCTCTGACATTTCTTGCATGTTTAGCTAGGTTATGGGCTACTTTATTACCAAATCTACGGACATATGAGAAGGCAATACATTTATTGGAAACTAGAGTAGATTTTGCTAACTCAAGAAGATGGCCAAAAGAAGATAGCGAGGCTTCCTGGCTTCAAAGAGAGTTTATCACTACTTCTGAATCTCCTTCTAGTATAAATTCTACAATAACCAGTTCCTGTGCTAAGGTCATCGCTCTTGCTGCTGCCATGGCTTCCACTATGTTTGATGAAAATGGTAGAGGGGCTTGTTCTAACAAAGAGGCAATCACATTTCCTTGACAATCATGAACTACCACCCCCAGACCAGCCTTGCCTAACTCCCGAAAAATAGCTCCATCAAAGTTCAGTTTAAAGCAATTCGACGAAGGCGGACTCCAGTGAACACGGGGTTGAGGTCTAGAGGCTACTGATGGTTGAGTGAGGGATTGTTGGCTCTGTTGGAAAGTGGCCAAGGACTGGGTAGCTTGTTGAAGAACCTGTGCTTTGGAAAAAACATTTGAGCTAACTCGGAGCTGGTTGCGTCGATGCCAAATTGTCCACATCACCATAACCATGAGTTCCAAATTTTTTCTTTTCTCGTGATGCACACTAATCAGGTCTCTACTATTTGAAATTGCATACTGTCTTCGATCTTCAAAGCCTGGAACAGCCTCCCATATTTCGTCCAACATGGCACATTCCCATAGTACATGGACTGCCGTTTCGGACTCCCTACCACATTGCTCACACTTGTCTTCCAATAAAATCTTCCTCCTTAGTAAGTTTTGCTTTGCTAGTATAGCTTCCTTGCACACACGCCACATAAAATGCCACACCTTATTAGGGATGTTGAGCCCCCAAATCTGATTCCAAATTCCACTTTGCCACTACTGGTTGGTTGTAGGAATCTGCACAGAATTAAGCTTAGTTAAGAATTTTGAACCCGAGCCTACAGTATACTTACCTTAGGGGGTGAAGGGCCAAATGATCTTGTCCTCCACAAGAGTGTGGCTCAATGGAATGCTGAGAACCAAAGCAGCTTCATTAGGTGACAATAATCCATGCACTAAGTTTGAGTCCCATGTTCTTGTGAATGGATTGATGAGGTCAGAAACTCTCCCATCTTCAAAACTTGGTACCATATCATATAAGACTCGTGGGTGCTCCAAGGATGGTAACCATGCATCAATCCATATGATAATGGCCTCTCCGCAACCAACCCTCCATCTTGCACCCTTAAGCAGAACATCTCTTCCCTTTAAAATGCTATGCCAAGCATATGAACCGGTGCTAGACTCTTGAGCCTCCCAAATGCTACAATTTGGAAAAAACTTCATTTTAAAGACTCTATAGAAGAGGGAGTCATTGTTATGAAGTAATCGCCATGCCTGCTTAGCCAAGAGAGCATCTTTGAAGTTGGCTAGATCCTTAAAGCCCATACCACCTTCCTTTTTTGAGAGGCAAAGTGTATCCCATTTCACCCAGTGAACTTTCCTCCTTTCTCCTTTCCGACCCCACCAAAATCTTCGAATCAGACTTTCAATTTCTGAGCAAAGCCCCACAGGAAGTTTGGTACAGCTCATGGTGTAAGTTGGAATAGCTTGGACAACTACTTTGATTAAGACTTCCCTTCCAGCTTGTGATAGGAGTTTCACCTTCCATCCCTGTAATTTTTTCCAGACTTGTTCCTTTATATAGTTGAAGCTTGCTTTTTTGTTTCTGCCCACCAGGGATGGTAATCCAAATATCTTTCATACTGAATAATTTCTGGAACCCCCAACACCAACTTTATTTGATTTCTGGTATCGTCACTAGTAGATTTACTGAAGAAGATTGTTGTCTTGCTTCGGTTAATCTGCTGATCAGAATATCTCCCATACACTTCCAATATTTCCAGAACTCATTGGCACTCCTCTATGGTGGCCCTGCAAAACAACAATCTATCATCTGCAAACAAAAGGTGAGTTAGACGTGGGCTATTTCTACATAGAGAATAGCCCTTAATGTGACCTTGTTGAGTGGCTTGGTTGATCAGCCCATTTAGGCCCTCAGTGCAAAGTAAGAATAGGAAGGGAGAAAGTAGGTCTCCTTGTCTGATGCCTCTTGTTGGAGTGATCATGCCTTTAGTTTCCCTATTCACCAGCATGGAATATGTCACAGTTTTGATGCATAGCATCATGAGACGGATCCAATGCTCATTGAACCCCATTTTTTCCATAACTGAAGACAGATAATCCCACTCCACTCTGTCATATGCTTTGCTCATGTCAAGCTTGATGGCTATATAATCGTCCTTCCCTGTGTGCTTCTGCATACTATGTAAAGACTCAAAAGCTACCAGAATATTGTCAGAAATAAGACGACTTTTTGTGAAAGCACTCTGATTTTCAGTAATAATATTTGGCAAAATTTTCTTAAGTCTATTTGCTAGAAATTTTGAGAAAATTTTATACAATACATACAAACTAATCAGTCTAAATTCATATGCAAATTCAGGATTTTTCTTTTCTGGAATGAGGGTAATAAAAGTGTGATTGAGATGATCAGGTAAAGTAGTAGAATTAAGATAATGCAACACAGAATTAGATATATCATTCCCAATTAAATTCTAGTAATACTGATAAAAGAGAGGAGGCATACCATCAGGTTCGGGTGCCTTTAATGGGGGCCATTTGGTTGATGGCTTGCTTAACCTCCATCTGAGTGAATTCGGATGAAAGCATGGAATTCATTTCCTCAATAATTACTTTCTGAATGGAATTTGTGGCCAAGGTACAGAATTTCAGGTTGGTTGATTGGAGGAGGTCCTGGTAGTATTGCACAAGACATTCAGCTATGTCTTCCTTGGTATCCACCACTCGGCCATTTGGATATTTCAGTTTACGGATCAAATTTTTCCTCTTCCTTTGAGAAGCATGGCTGTGAAAAAATTTTGAATTTCTATCTCCAAATTTAGCCCACAAGACCTTTCCTCTTTGGAACCAAAGTCTATTTTCTTTATCAACCAATTCGGCTATCTCCTTCTGCAACACACGAACTTGCTGATTATTTCCAGTTCTCATGGCTAATTTTTCGGCCACCTTTAAATCCTTTCTCTTTCTGCCCAATATCATTTTGACATTCCCAAAGCAATCTCATTCCCATTTGCGAAGCTCTTACCACATTTATCTATTTTACGAATGACATGATCGTGATCTTCCTCTTCTCCGCTTGACAGCCATAGTGCCTCAACAATATTTGAGCACCCACGATTAGAGAGCCACATTTCTTCAAACCTGAATGGTTTAGCAAAATAAGGAATGTCTAAACCATCCAAGGTGATCCACAGTGGAGAATGATCAATGTAGATGGTGAACTTTTGATCCTGTAAATTTCATGAACCACTCGTGGTTGGCCAACCCATAGTCTAATCTCTCCCACAATGAGTGTCCATCCACAAAATGTTTTCTCCATGTAAATTGGTCTCCCACATAGCCGAGATCAAGGAATCCGCCTTCATCTATGACATCCTTAAAGAGTTGCATCTAAGCCTGAATTCTATTATTTCCTCCCAATTTTTCTGAGCTTCTTGTGATTTCATTAAAATCCCCAGCACAAAGCCAAGGAAGATCATGTCTGGTATTGAGCAACCTCAGTTTATTCCATGCTTCAACTCTTTTGTTTGTTGTTGGTTCTCCATAAAAACCTGTAAATCTCCATGCTTCATCACCACCTTTATTAATTATTGAATCAATGTGGTATTTGGAAAAAGAATCCACATGAACATCAATTGAATTTTTCCAATAGAGAGCTAAACCCCCACCACCTCTAGGGTTTTTTTCCACATAAAACAGATTATCAAACTTAATATTTCTTTGAACTTCTTTTAGCCTAGCTTCATCCGCCCATGTTTTGGCTAAAAACACGATGGAGAGATCTTTTGCCCGAATCACTATTTCAGGCTCCTTCCCTGTATGCAGGTTCCCAAGCCCGCAACAGTTCCATACTTTGAGACTCATTGTGCTTGGCGAGGCTGCTGAGCAGCCTTCGTCATTGGGTTTTGCTGACTTTCTCCCTTCGAAACCTGTATTTTTTTGGTGGGTAACTTGGGAAGATATTCTATTCCTTCTTCTCTGCTTCTTTTTTTTGTTGTGGGGCTATGTGGTGTGTCAGTTTCCATAGGATTTTCTCTTGCCAATTTCTTCCACATGCGCAGGGTTCTGCTTCCTTGGTTGGGAGATGGGGAGTTCTCTATCACATGGTATATTTGCTACTGAGTTACTAGTGACTGAGCTGGCATGGAAGGAGCTAGTTGCTTCTCACTAGTTGGTGGGACGTGTAAGGCGCCAACTAAAGTATTATCCACATGTACTCCACACTTGTCAAACTTGCTAATATCCGAATCTATTTCCTGTATCTCAAATATCGGGTTGCTATTTTTTCGGGCATTCAAGCGTGATATGCTCCCCTAAATCTTGGGTTTCCATGTTTGTCACATCCATCAAGTCAGCGCCTTCCTCCTCACCGGATGCAGGCCAAGCAGAGCTTTCTTCGGTTGATCTGGCCGCCGTCGTAGAAGACTTCTCAATATTTGAACGTTGAGAAGGTCTTGAGACTCCACCCAAACCGTCGCCCATGCCAGGAACCACAGTGAATGGAGTTTTCCCTGGATTGTAGGGCACAGCTCTCAACCACAATCCATACTCATGAGGCTCTGTTTTTTCTGAATCCTTTCTTGTTAGTCAAACTTCGTAATCCTTTCCATCGTGTGAGATCAGACCACACCAATAGCAAAAATTAGGAAGTTTCTCGTATTTGAACGAAACCCAGATTTCCTTATTATCATCCAATGCTATCCTTCGACCTTGGCATAGAGGCTTTGATACATCGATCTCCACATGAACACGTAATAAATCACCCCCCATCAATTCACTAGAATTCTTGCATGGTGTTACTTGGCCAAGTGTTTCTCCTAGTTCGATTGCCGTCTCTGAATCAAGCATACGCATCGGCAATCCATGTATTTGCACCCATATTTTCAGGTTAGTGAATCTCAAATACCTTGCTGGGGTGTAAAAGGGCTACATGTTTATCAAAGGTCCAAGGTTCATTGGTGAGGACCTGTTCTGCGTCTGTTTCGAGTTCAAATACAAACAACAGAATATGGTCTCCCGCTTTGCGCACCTTGAAATCCATTTTGGCTCTCCGTAAGGGTTTAAACATGCGACCTATTGCTTCCATGTTAAGGGCTCTCTTTGTAAGAAACTTTGAAGCCAAAACAAACTCCTTGCCGCGTAGGTTTTTGGACTTTGATAGACTAAGCTTGGTATCTTCTTCCTCTATTAGTGAGAGTTTTTTCCAATCATAAAGGATGTCTTCCATGGGGTAAAGCGAAATTGAAGGGGTATGAGAGAAAGGGTAGACCACACGTGAGAGGAACAGAGGTCAAGAGGAACCCTACTGCTAAGGAGGATTAACAGAGGGGAGGAGTTATCATTCCGGGGAAGATACCAAGGTTCTACGTTCTAGCGACTCAGAGAGCGGCTAGGGCGAGAAAAATTAGGTATTTGTTTCTTTTCTCAAATAATAACAACTTGACATAAAGAGAGTGTAGTCGCATGCAAATACGGCTTTCTAAGACACATAATTTTCAATTTTTTCTTTACTTGGCTCTTAAACTATTATCAATTATGTTTTTGAAATTTTCAAAAAAGATATGTGGCCCAAACGACTTCATTTTTTTCAACTTTTTCCTTATAGTTACTAATAAAACTCTATATGTATTACTGCAAATGATCAGTATTTACTCATTAATCCACTATATGGTGTTTAATAATAAATTTTGAATTGGACCAAAAGCCAAACTAGAGAAGCAACAGCCGAAGAGCTTCTTGGAAACTCATTCTTTTTTTTTTTTTAGAATTGATAAAGTTATTCCTCAGCCTAGTGTCTCACGATATTTCCTCTCTCTCATCGATCACTGCCACTGATTACTTGTCGTCTTCTCTCTCTTTCCCTATAAAAAGTTTCCCCACCCTTTTGTACGTAATTCATGTCTTCATGGCTGTCAATGGAGCTCATGATCACCAAGTGTCGGTAAGCAATGTTAGAGTTCCAGTTCATGCAAATGATATAGAGCAAAACCAATGCCAAGAGACAGAAGAAGATAACAATATTGACTACTATCAAAGGGCACAGTGGCTTCGTGCTGCTGTGTTGGGTGCTACAGATGGGCTAGTTTCTGTTGCTTTATTGATGATAGGGGTTGGAGCTGTTAAAAAAGACCTCAAACCCATGCTTCTTGCTGGATTTGCAGGGTTAGTTGCTGGGGCTTGTAGTATGGCAATAGGTGAATTTGTGTCTGTTTACACTCAATATGACATAGAGATGTCACAGATAAAGAGAGAAGAAAACCCGAAACACGACCGGACATGGTTTGGAAAAGCCGGCGGAGGATAATCTACCGAATTACCCGGTGCAAGCTGCTTCTGCATCAGCGCTTGCATTTTCTGCGGGAGGATTGGTGCCACTTCTGGGTGCTCCTTTCATAAAGGAGGATGAAGTGAGGCATGGCATGGTGTTTGCAGTGGCTAGCATAGCATTGGTTGTGTTTGGAGTAATAGGAGCAAAGCTTGGGAGGACTCCTGTTGCTAGGTCATGTTTTAGAGTGCTTGTTGGAGGGTGGATGGCTATGGCTATTACTTTTGGGATGATTAAGTTGATTGGCTGTAGTAAATTGCAATTGTGATTATATATTTCCTACCTACTCATGCAACGCAATTTCCATATACACATTTCTCATTTTCAATTTAACAGAATTAGTCTATATATTGCATGGTTTGGTGAGGTTCATTGAATAAGGTTTATTTGGTCTCTTAAGATCACAGTCTTCCTTAATTCCTTCCTTTTTTCTTCCTTAATTTCCAGAAATGTTCTTCTTCTTTTTCTTTTTTCTTTTTTAATTTCAAAATCATATATCATGTATGGACACCGATAGTAATTGTTACCTTCAATGATGATCGAACAATCTATATTATATATGATTTGTTTCTGAAGCAGCACATATCAGCTTTGGTGAATATAAAATCTCCCATTTTATTGGGAAAAAAAAAATGCTCTCTTAAATACTTGAATTCTGGTTTTTACCCTCTACGCTTCTTAATAACTTTGTACTTGTAAAGTGACCACCACTCCAAGAATATACACGGTGTGCGAGGGTTATTTAACATCGCTTGATTATAGATATTGGTGACTAAGAAATTTTTAAATATTTTTTTTTTTAATTTTTAATTCAAACGCATTCCCATTTTTGATTCATACATTTGAGAACGAGGGAGGGGATATATCCTCTCAATCTAGCTTTTGTTTTACAATCTTTGAAGAATTTTTTATATATTAATGATCATTAGCTTCTAAGCAAAAACAAATCAATAATTACAGCTCAAGTAGAAGATGAGAAGATATCTCTAATCCCCATTTCGTTCCCACTTCTCACTGTATAGAAAAAGACTAAAGATTATTAGCACAAATTCATCTTAATTAATTATGGAAATAATTGTAATTTCTACCCTGAATTTTAAAAACATAAAAAAATAAAAAATAAAAAACTTACGGTCACCAACCCAATTTATATTTATAACAAAGTTTACAAATTGCACACACCACGTGGTAAAGTTTACAATTCAAAAATAATGCCGCAAAATCTTTTCACAAATCTTTTTTTTATAAAAGAATATCGTAACTTTAAGATGAAGATAAACACATTACATCTTGAGCCAAAACCAACTCAATTATAATAGGATTTTCTTCTATCCAAACTACAAAACTAACTAAATTCCTAGCATACTACACTAAGATGTGTGCATGACGATTATCTTGCCTTTGAATATGAGAGACTTGCACTCCCCTAAAATCTTTTAGCTTAAGCAGTATTCTCTCAACTATATTGCGAATAGTTATTGGTGGTTCACACAATCCATTCACAGCCCTAGCAACAATATGTGAGTCACACTCAAAGATAACCTCTCGAAATCTTTTGCTTCAATCTCCAATGGCCCTAGCAGGTATGGTATATTTTTACTTAGCGCTACCTCAACTCTTCTAGCAAAATCACGGATTACTACCCCAACTCTCGAAGAATGAATGGATTTGAAAGTTGCGCCCTCAACATTAAGCTTATACCACGGAACCTTTGGGAGAGACCATGGGGCATCTTCTCTAGACCCACCTGTATTGAGCTTGATGTTAGCTATTTGAAAATCATCCAGAAGAAATCAAGCTCGGTGCAAAATTTTCAACCCCTACTGCCTTGTCTTTCCTAGCCGAGCTTCATTCCTGTTGAACCACATGCACCATGCCACCATGACCAACTCCAATAGCTCTTTATCTGTGACACCATGACCACCAACTATTTCTGTTGAAAGTACTTTACAATAGAATCTATTTCTGCAGACAAAACAAAACCCTTCAAATACTTGGTAAAATGTTAAATTATTGGTGTCCAAAGCGGAAAGCCATCACAATTGCAATTATATTTCAGGAAAAATTTCCCACCATATATATTATTTTTGCAGGGAAAATTAACAATCCCTTCCAAAAAGTACATTATTTGTAAAGGCAAACAATATATGTTCACTTGTCTACCTTGATCCCCTACCTGGCAAAAAGGGGACAAAATTCGCTGATCCGACCCAAACTTACCCGTTTTGGCCTAGTCCAAACCCGATTTTTTTGGCCCAAATTAAATATGGGCCAACCTGCGGCCCGTTCATTTTTTGTGGCCCAACCCGACCCGACCTATGACCCACCCATTTTTAAACTTTTCCCTAAAAAAATATTTTAAAACTACATGACAAGGTGTGCTAGACTACTCCTAGGTACATAACATTGTCATAAAAGGCACAATGAACTATTTATTAAAAATAAATAAAGAGTTAAATAAAAGGGAATAAAAAATACAAAAAGAAAGCTAAAGCCTAAAACATCTATTGTCCAATGTCTCTACACAGATTACAATACTAAGTAACTGGCACTAACTACTAACTACTAAGCTCTACTTCTAGCTGTAACATTCATTAACTAAGACTATTAGCTACTAAGTAACTAGTTCTACTTCAAAGACTACTAACTATTACTAACAACACGTCCAAGTCTGTCTAACTAATATAGTAATATCTATCTAACTAGCACAAACCCAGCCACAAAGTGACAAAACAAAAATAAATAAATAAAAGAATTCAATTATGACTCAAAAGGCAAAAAAGCAAAACAAGACCTAACTCTATTGCCTCTCACTCTCACTCTAATTCGCAATTATGAATATTTTAGTGCTGAATCTACTACCAACATTGAGTAGATTGAGGTGAAATTCTTATAAAATATTTACTTGTTCTTCCTTAAATTGTTATGTTGATTTTAAAGGTTTTATTTTTTAAATTTAGTTTATCTTTCTATATAATCTAACTTTATTATTATGTTAAATGCAACAGGAATTCATGCACTTAAGAAGGTTGATAACTTAACATGGTCCTGACATTTAGTTTTGTTTTTTTTTTTTTTTTGTTGGGGGGGGGGGTGTTTCTTTTATGGGAATGATATCATTAGTGAACTTTGAATTTGAAGTATGTAAAGAATTTTAGTCATGCTCAAAAGTCAAAACTATTTGAATTGCAAGGATATGAAAATATTTATGTTTTTTGGTTTGTTTGTGCTTTTCCCATAATAGTAAATTAGTAACAAATAGTCTAACTATTTGATTTGATTCATTCTCTCTAAAAATTTGGCATTTATTTGTTGTTCTTTTAATGTGAAAAATATGGGCCCACTTGATCCGACCCAAAACCCAAGTTACCCAATTGACCCAACCCGCTTTCAATCCATTTAAAATGGCCTATTTTTTGCCTGACCCGCAACCCGAATGACCCGACCCTACCGTTTGCCATATCTTAACCATTTGCCAGGGCCAACAAGCAACTACTACAATTATCTAACTTTTTGGAGGGATTTCAAAAATTTTCTACCATTTATTTTGCTAGGGTCGAAAAATAAGTTATCATAAAAACCCTTCTTTTTTTTTTGCAATGACAAAATAATTCTCCCTCACTAATACTCAAGTTTTTGTGAGAGCAAAGTTTAGCTTTCACAAATAATCATTAGAATATCAAATTCCAATATTTGTGGAGAGTATCAAATTCCAATATTTAGTAAATAACGGCTATTGGTACTTTAACAAGAGAGAAATCAAAATGCCAATAACAAAAATGCTGAAAAATTCATAAAAACTCAAAAATGCTAAAACTTTGACCCACGGTCAGTGACAAGTGGAAATTGAGAAATGTTGTGAGGAAGAAAGGAATGGTTCCCCTGTACCCATATTTCCACCCCTAAACTTCGGAATTGTGAGAATGTTAGTTGGCTGAATGGGCTTTTGCTCTAAGTTTTAGCTCTAAGAGTAAAACGTGGTTGATGTATTTTGAATCTAATTGTGGGCTTTTATATTGTGTTTTGGGTAGGGGTGGCAAGATTTGACACAACTCGCGAACACGACACGACTCAATACAAAATTAGTGAATTATGGATTGAGGCTTAATTAATATGTTTGTGTCATATTCAGGTTGACACAACTGACTCATTTAATAAATAGGTATGGTTAGTATGTTATGATCATATTGTCTCACATTGATTAAATGTAAGTTTAACCATGTGTTTATAAGTTCTTTGGCACCCTTCTCTTACAAGGCAGTTTTCGAGGGTGAGTTCTACCTATAGGCTCCTAACATTTGGTATCAGAGCCAACCATTACCTCGATTAATCAAGCATAGCTCATTGAGTATGGGACCAAATGAGTTGCAGCTTTGTGGTTAACTATTACCTCGATTAATCGAGCGTAGCTCATTGAGTATGGGATCAAATGAGTTGCGGCTTTGTGGTTATTAGATCCCAGAAAGGGCGACCTAGAGGCAAGATTATAATTACTGATAGTTGAGTGGAACTACCAAAGAGAAATAGGGCTACCAACAGGTCAGTGTTGCTAGAGTGAGTTGTCGTGGACATCGACTATGGAGTGTGATGGTATGTTATGATCATAGTGTCCCATATTGATTAAGTGCAAGCTTAATCATGTGTTTATAAGCTCTTGGACACCTTTTCCTTATAAGCTGGTTTTCAAGGGTGAGTTCTACCTATAAGTTCCTAATATAGTATCCAATCCCTAGAACCCATTTGACCCGTCTGACCTATATAATTAAATGATATTTTACCAATATACCATTCAAACCCTAGGTATATAAACTTAATAGTTGTTGTGGTTTATTTTCTTTAACATATTGTGATTGATTGATATTAAGATATGTTCTAATTTTAAATGATTATTTGTGATGCATTTACTCGGTTGTTCTTAATTTTATATTTAAAAAATTTATTTTTCTAGTTTTTCATAATATAGATCAATTTGGTTAATACTAAAATTTGTACTTTTATTTTCACTTTAATAAAACCTGATAAATGGATCGACACGATTGGCCCATTCAATAAACAAGTTGTGTTAGGGTTGAGGAATATTAACCTATTTAATAAATGTGTTGGGTTAGTGTTGACTCATATAGTCGAATACTCATTAGTTGACACGACACAAACCCGACACACAAACACAAATTGTCACCCCTAGTTTTGGGTGCTCTTAGTGACTGGTTTTTGGTCAAAAGAAAAGGCTTTGGACCCCAAGGTGTTAAGCAAGTAGTAATTTTCAGGTTTGCTTTTGTTTGGAAAGAAGGAAGGCTTACTTTTATCATCATTAAGGGAAAGGCTTAACTAAACCCCCATTGGCTCCTTCTTTTTAGTTGCTTCAGACTATTGGGAGGCTCACCTAAGTGAGGGCTAGCAACTGAAGTCGGCCAATGAGAACCAACTATGTTTAAAGGAAAAAATGAGTTATGACAGAAACTTTGGGCCACAATCAGCTCTAGCATAAAAGCTCTTTAGGGTGGAAATTTTAGGTACAAAACCTCCTCCATGAGCCTGAGGTGCTACCAGTGTCCCTTACCCACTTGGTAGCACGCATGGGCTGGACTCATGCAAAAGGTCCGAAAGAAACCAACCCATATCCTCCAAACAACACTTTCTCAATTTCCCCAAGTATATCGCATGGGTTTGGGTCATGCTTAAAAGAATAAAATATAATATAATACATGAATTGAGCCCACAAGGAAGTCGGGCTTGGTTGAATTGAGCTTGTAAAAAATGTGCTGCGAAAATAAGTATCAACAAATTTTTTTTAAAAAAAAAAATTGATTTTAGTTTTTCTTAATTAAGAGAGAATGATTTTTCACCTTTTGAGTAGGAA
The DNA here is from genome assembly GCF_002906115.3 of Quercus suber. Classification (NCBI taxonomy): domain Eukaryota; kingdom Viridiplantae; phylum Streptophyta; class Magnoliopsida; order Fagales; family Fagaceae; genus Quercus; species Quercus suber. The sequence goes on from NW_027069504.1 coordinate 1,362,415, forward strand.
ATTACAAGTTGTAAAATGCTAGAGTTAAGTAGCTAATAAATGTAGCAATAAATATAATTGGCGAATTTCAACTGCCTAATATTTTTTAATTGTTTTTTAGTGGTAGCACATTCGTTTCTGAGCTTTAAGTAATAAGATTTGTAATATCTCTGCCATCATTATTTTTTATGTTTTTTTCTTAAAAATAATACTTTTTATTAATTGGTTGGTTTTGGTGCTAAACAAATATTAAAATTTAGGGGCCTTAAACAATGGCCTAACTCACCTAATTAGGCACCAACTAGCCCTAGTCAAGTTGAAGAAGAATGATTTTAATTGATGCCTATGTTTATTAGAGTCGGCTAAAATTATCAATTTAAGTGCATTTGAGAGTATAGAAACTAGGATTCAAACGATAGTATTGGCATTTTTTTGCAATGCCTTATGCATGTGGCTCCAACCTCACCTTCCTCCTCCCTCTCTATCTACCTATCAAAAAGAGTGTAGGAGTTGATGAATTAGAATTCACATGAAAATAATTGGTAATAACAAAGAAGTCCTTTTTTTTTTTTTTTTGGATAAATTGAAGGAAGGGTTCTAAATCTTGTTTCTCCCCTTATAAGAGACTAGTCAATGTCACTTAGTTACAAGATTTTTGGTAATCAAAAAAAAAAAAAAAAAAAAAAGAGTTGATCCATAATAAAACTATAGTAATTTGTATCATATTATATATTGTTTTAGAGTATGGCCAATATTTGGTCATGTGGACTTTTATTCAATGGCTCGATGAATGGAACCAATCAATGTGTTTGTTTGTTTAGACCCCTTAAATCAGATTGTTTAACCTAATATATTAGCCAAGTGATTACTTAGGTTAATAATAAGATCTAGGTTAAACAGGATAGATCATGTCATGCACAACAGCGGAAAAATAAAGAAGACAACGATATGATCACCCAAGAAAACTTATGAAATATACCGTCTCAAGGTAAAAACCTAGGGAAGATTTGACCTAGCTATCCTTAAGGTAAAACAAATCTACCGTAAGAAAATTTAAGTTTTTACAATAAGATTTAACCTTAAATCTATTGCTACCTCCAGTAGTAACTTACTGACACGACTACGTACAAGTTCTGAATTTACGAACTCCTTTTCTCTTGGATTTGCACCACACAAGCACCCACGCTTGTGACTTTGAAATTCTACTCAAAGGTTTCAGAACACAGCTTGTTGATCTTGCAGCAACTAGATTCCACCAGCACTTGATTGTAGATCTTATTTCGGCAGACACTTGTAGAGTTAGAAGATACAGAACCTCTCAACTCTCATAAGAGTAACTCACAAGTCTTCCAAGAGTCTTCAAAATGTAGCTAGGGTTTTCCTTTTATACATAAGAGTGTTGAACTGAAACCCTAAACGTTTTCGCAGGCTTGGGCCTGTTTAAAAATCCTACAAAAATTCTTTTTCTGCGATATTCGATCAGTCGAGCTTCATTCTTCGATTGGTCGAGCTTCACAGAATTTCAATTCGTTTTCCTGCAGCTTGTATTTTCTTGAGTCTTGCCATGAACCACTTTGAGCAATTTCTAACACCTATCCTAGACATGTTTTTGTTCTCGGTTTTCCAACATATACAAATTGAGACTCTAAACATTTAATCTTAAATCTTTAGAACCTAACACAATGCATTAAGGTCAAAATGAATAATTTCTTCAAAAACTAATCATTTATTTTTTGAGATAAGGTCAATAGGATTTTTCCCCCTCACTTGTGAGAATAAGATAGATGGTTATTAAAGGATCTTTGAAAGTGGCTTCTTAAGTTTCCAAGAATCTTCACTCAACTCACAAGGTAATGTGTATGGGTGAGATGAAGGAATACAAAATCTCAATCAAAGATTGAAAGAGATGGAAAAAAGATGAAAAAGTTGTTTTTGTTCAAAACCAAAAGCTCTCTTTTTTCTTACAAGGGGTGGCCTCTTGGGATATTTAACTTATGTTCTAGGGTTTGCTAAGACCCTTATCTGAAGGCCTAGCCACTAACAATAGCTATGAGGGTGTGTGTTGGCATAATCACAGTGACCAGAAAATGTACAGCGGGTATAATACAATGATCGTGCAACTCGCGACTTTATCGTGGCCTGACTGGTCGCAAGATGGTCACAACTTGCCTAATCATCACCCTAATCCTGACATTTAGCCAAGTATCACTCACGGGCAGTGTAGGTCACCTAAGGTTGCGAAATGACTCTGAATGCGGCTTTCCAAAGCAGACAAGACTCAAGTATATCTACTGCAAATGTAATTAAGTCCTAAAAAGATACATTAAAATGTAATTAAAATAAATACATAAAAATTTGTTACTGGATAAAACCAATTAACTTAGACTTCTCATATATATATATATATGAGATAGATTCTTTCAGAGCAATTTTCTATAGTAGTTGTCCCTTTTTTTTTCCTTGAACTAAAGGCCTTGCTACTTAAAACTAAATTCACAACCTACGTGTTTGTTTTTTTGTTTGTAGTAGTGGGGCGGGGCAGGGCAGGGTGTACTTTTTTGGAGAAACAGAGTTTTTATGAGTATGATACAATATAAGCTAACTGTTTTGGGCTGACACCACAAACTCTTGGTCAAATCTTCAATTTGTTTGCGTTGATTGTCATTTTTTCTTTTTCTTTTATTTTTGTACCTCAACTATATGTTAAACAATCAGCTCTTTTTTAATTGGCCATCGCTTCATTCCGCCACAAATACCAAATACGCCCATAATTTTTTAATCAACCTTTTTTTTTTTCAATAATTTCACAAAAAAGCTAAAGCATCACAACAATTTCACAATATTTTAATAGCAAGTAAAAAAATAATGCAACCATATAAGAACTTGTAACAGTTGTGAAAATATTTTGGCCTTATAATTATATTACATATCATTAAAAAGAGAGAAAATGATTACAATTATATAATATATAAAAAATTGAACCTATTGCTTGATTTTTTTTTTTTTTTTTGAAACAAACACACACACACAAACTCTCGGTCAAATCTTCAATTTGTTTGTTTCCCTGCGTTAATTGTCATTTTTTCTTTTTCTTTTTTAATGGAAATTGTCATTTTTTCTTTTTCTTTTTTAATGGAAATTGTCATTTTTTCTTTTTCTTTTATTTTTGTACCTCAACTATATGTTAAACAATTAGCTCTTTTTTAATTGGCCATCGCTTCATTCCGCCACAAATACCAAATACGCCTGTAATTTTTTAATCAACCTTTTTTTTTTTTCCCAATAATTTCACAAAAAAGCTAAAGCATCACAACAATTTCACTATATTTTAATAGCAATTAAAAAAATAATGCAACCATATAAGAACTTGTAACAGTTGTGAAAATATTTTGCCCTTATAATTATATTACATGTTATTAAAAAGAGAGAAAATGATTACAATTATATAATATATAAAAAATTGAACCTATTGCTTGATTTTTTTTTTTTTTTTTTTTTTTTTTGAAAAACAAACACACACGCCAAAGGAGGGGAAAGGGGTTCTAACACAAAGGCACACCACAACTTTACTCAAAAGTTATAGTAACTTTTAAAGGAGGGTGGGGCAAATTATACTACACACAACACGCTCTCTTAAGCAATATGGGACAATTACCTATTCTTTTTTTTTTAGAAAACCTGTAAGGACTCATTTTGGAAAGGCCCTCGAAAATAAAAAGTGGAATGATCCAATAAGCCCAAACAATACATTTTTAGAGAGTGGGTTCAAGAACTAGGCCCTAACAGGTGGACAACACCCAACACAGGATTCACAACCATTGAAAGCCGAGGCATCCAAGTTACCCCTTAAGGTAGCTCCTCAGCATTGATCCAAGGAGCTTCCCCGTTCCTCCTTTCTCCTTTCTTTCTCCCCCCCCCCTCTGGTGTTCTATTGGTTCCTCTTATATAGTCCTTTTCCTCTCCTCTTTTTCTTCCACTGTTGATCATTCATGCACTTTCCTTCTGACCGTCCGTCCCATCAGCTGTATTATCAATACTCAAGTGATTTGCAGTGACCAAGGTGCCCAGTCCAGGAGTCACATCTCCATTAATGTGGCCAGAGGGTTAGGTGAGTGCATTTAGTGTGGAGGTGACAACCTATCCTGGGCTGTCCCCCCCCCCCACTTGGCGTTAGTCTCGGTCCGCCGAGGACAGGTTATCCTCGGCGAGGATCACTGCAGCTCAAGCCTTCATACATCATCCTCGGATAATCCTTCTTCCTCAGCGTGGGCCCTAGGCCGGATGTAAAGTGGGTCATGGCCACCAGGCCCTTAGACCTCACAATAGCCCCTCAAAATCTTGCTGTCCGTATCTTCGACGAAGAGGAGGGTTTTGATATCCCCGAGTCTTCTACATGATTCGCCCAGTCTCGGTCCACGTCAGCGTGGGCGTCTTTTCGCCCGCCCAATGTACGTTTCTAGCGCTTTGAGACTCGGTGTGCACTTGCATTAGATTTTGGCTGCTCTATGTTCCCCACGTTCAACGGTGTGATGGCAATCGCTTGGCAGGGATTTCCTGCTTTTATTGGCGGGAAGTTCCGCTTGGTGAACTTAAATTGGGGATATAAATACTTGTTTGAACCGCTTGGCCTCTTTATTTGCGTACTCACGAACTTCGGTGCACATACTCTGAATCTGGTTCAATTTCCACTCTGTACAGCGCCCCTTTCCAGCATAAAAAGCCTGTCCGAAGAGAATCTCCCCATTTCTGTAAGTCTTCTCCCTCTGTAGCACAAAATTTTCTTTGATTCTTCTCTCTCTCCTTCCCTCTTTCGAATCCTTTAGTCGTTGCTAGGCATGGGTAATTCAAGAAATTAGTTGAGTCCGCAGAGATGATGGAGAAATTCATTGCCGATTATGGGATACCCGTAATGTGGGCTTAAGGTATTGCGAGGAAGGGGAGTGGTATATTAAGAGAAACGATGGTGAAGTTATGATCCCATAGTCGCCTTCGATAGAGGGAGGCATGAGAATCCCTATGAGGCAGTGACGAGCGGTTACCTTAGGCATTTTCGGCTGGCTCTTACCCAGTATGCCGTTAATGTATTAGGATACTAGGGTGCGTAGATGCCTTGAATGAGAAGATGGGGTTGAGGTTAACCCACCATGATGTAAATTGGTGCTACAACCTTCAGCACCTGAAGGGTAAGTCGTACTATATGAAGACGAGGGACGATAGGGTTCGACTTATCCAGTGCCTTCCCGACTCTGGTAAGAGGCTGACTCAAGATTTTCTCATTGTGTCGGGCGAGTGGCACGACAGTCTCCACTGCCCGACAATAGAGGGAGAGCCAGGTAGGGTACCGAAGTAGGAAGCGGCCTAGATTCTTGTGTTTTTTCTTTGTTGTATATCTGCTTTGGTTGATTGATCATAGGAGTTTTGTTTATCTTTCTGCAGATCCGCACGCCTTCGCGCGTCATTTTCACCTGGTCAACAAGGAGGATTTGGGAACTGTTCTTAGGGCGGAGCTTTTTCTGAACGAGGCCGATAACCAGGTTAGAGTCGCCCATAAGATCCTTGGATGCGATCCAGCCAGAAGTCTTCCCGGTCCCAAAGCATGTTATCAGGGCTCGTGATCCTCGGCTTAGGCAAATCACTGTGGTAGAGGACGGTTTTGCTTTTTCGAAGGATCCTCTATTCCAGAAGGCATTCCTTGGCAGGTTCTTCCTCGTCCGTCAAGAGCAAAGACCGAGGAAGGGAGCTCAGGGAAAGGAGGAGAGGTGGTCGAACTGAGCTCGTTCGAGGACGAGATTAGTGTGTTTGACCTAGCCGNCACCTGAAGGGTAAGTCGTACTATATGAAGACGAGGGACGATAGGGTTCGACTTATCCAGTCCTTCCCGACTCTGGTAAGAGGCTACTCAAGATTTTCTCATTGTGTCGGGCGAGTGGCACGACAGTCTCCACTCCCGACATAGAGGGAGAGCCAGGTAGGGTACCCGAAGTAGGAGCGGCCTAGATTCTTGTGTTTTTTCTTTGTTGTATATCTGCTTTGGTTGATTGATCATAGGAGTTTTGTTTATCTTTCTGCAGATCCGCACGCCTTCGCGCGTCATTTTCACCTGGTCAACAAGGAGGATTTGGAAACTGTTTAGGGCGGAGCTTTTTCTGAACGAGGCCGATAACTAGGTTAGAGTCGCCCATAAGATCCTTGGATGCGATCCAGCCAGAAGTCGTTCTCGGTCCCAAAGCATGTTATCAGGGCTCGTGATCCTCGGCTTAGGCAAATCACTGTGGTAGAGGACGGTTTTGCATTTTTCGAAGGATCCTCTATTCCAGAAGGCATTCCATTGGCAGGTTCTTCCTCGTCCGTCAAGTAGCAGAGACCGAGGAAGGGAGCTCAGGGAAAGGAGGAGAGGTGGTCGAACTGAGCTCGTTCGAGGACAAATTTAGTGTGTTTGACCTAGCCGATCAGCCCGAGGACCCTTCTGGTGACCTAGGGATCCCTACCTATCCGAAGCCGATCTTTAGCCCCGAGGTTGGCACCCAAACTAAGATGGGTTCTAAGAGACAGCCCCAAACCAGCCTTCTTGACCTACTTAAGGGCAAGTCTGAGAAAAGCGTGCCAATGGAGTTACAGCCCAAGCCCCCTCTCCCAGGACCTAAGCCTTCACCTGCACAGACCAGGTCGTCCTCATCCTTCCAATTTCGGACTTTCAGCCTAAGTCCTCCGACCCAAAAAGAAAGAGATCTCCAAGGGCAAGACCCAGTAGATGGGGGCATATCCTACTCTTCTCAGGGGAGGGTGAAGCAAGCCGACCTTCTAAACAACTAAGGCTTGGTGGTCAGCATAAAGGAAAAGAAATCGTTCAGCAGTCCGAGCCCTAAGCCTGGTTGCCCACTGCCATGCTCCATGAAAAACCTTGATGGATGACGCTACGATCCGGGAATCCCGAGGAGATGAGGGGGCTCGCATAGCCGATGCCCGGAGAGATCCCTTCTTCTCCCTGTCGACATGGCTGAGCTGGGAAGCATGAGAGGGCTAGAAGTTGTCTGCAACCTCAAGAGATACTTGGGCATGGTAAGACCTCTGGTACTTGTTTATTTTGTTTGAAATTTATTGCTTAGCACCACCCCTCTCCTAAACGGCGTACTTTTTTTGATTGGCAGGCTATCCAGACCGTTTTCAAGCTGGATGAGGAGGTCGACGGCCAGAGTAACGCTCTGGCGCAGGAGCGCGACAAGTTTTTGAAGGCTGCAAGCACCCTTAAGAAATCTGAGGCATATCTCAAGAAGGCAATTGAAAATATAGAGGAGATGACAAAGGCTAGAGATAGTGCGGCCTCTGACCTAGCCGCGGCTACGAAGCAAGCCGAGGATTAGACAAAGCGCTTGCAAGATGCCAAAGGCCAACTACGGGATGAAAAGAGGACGTCGCCGACTTGAAGAAAAAGTGGCTGAGGCAGTTGGGCGAAGGGTATTGCCGAGTATGCCAGGGATAAGGCCGTAAGGGCCAAAGAAGAGACTGCGGTTTGTGAGAATAGACGCTGAGCGTTCCATAGAACAGCGGAGGAGGAGGCCTTTGCTGAGGGTGGCTAAGACTGAAGCTACCTTCAAGGCTCAAGTCCCTGAAGTGTGCAGGCGCTTTTTTCCCAGACCTAGAATGAAGCCCTCAACCAAGCGGGGTTGATGCTCGTCTGACCTTAGAAGGCAGAGAGAGTATATTATCCCCCACAATTCGCGAGGTTATCCCATTACTTCCGATAAGGAGTCTGCATTACCAGGGGCAAGTGAAAGTCAGACCAAAACTGCGAGGACACATCTTCAGCTGACAGACCTTTTAAGGGGCTGAGCCCCTGGAGCGTTGGAAGGGCTGGAACCGACGGTCAAGAAGTGCCCCAAGATGTGGTGAGCTTCTTGCTGACTTCCAAGCCACACTCACTGTCCCTCAGATTCCTCCTACCTGGAAGGGTCCTCTAAAGTAGCCCCTCTGAGTTAGGGTCCCTAGGTGTTAGTCGAAACCTTTCAACATGTCCTAAAGACAAACTGCCTACTGAGTTGGGGAGTAAGCCGTCTCATTGGACACTCCGCTTTGATGGCATAGGACACTTTTATTTGTTTTCTTTTTCATTTCATTTTGCTTTTTGCCTCGGCGACATTGTAACGAAACTACATACTTTCTATTTGAAATATATATTCAATAGTTTGCTTTTAGTTTTTTGATTGATGCTTCCTTTTACTTGTTATACTTTAATGTTTTGCTTAATACTTTGGTTCTGTTCTGGACTTAGTCTCATGAGGCAATCAGCTGTCCCTCAAGCTTGAATCCGAGGACCGTACCACAACTCAGTTCTGTCTATATGGAATGAAGGAGTTTGTCCTCGGCTCTCGAAATCTTACTCTTGCCATGTTGACGTCCTCGGCCTGCTTCATCAGAAGTGGGCCATCCTCGGGCCGGACCCTTAACCCCGCGGTGCCCTGGGCAGGGGTGGTTCGGACTTCTGATCTCACACGTGGCAGTACCCCCGCCTTCAGCTCAAGTTTCCGTCCTCCTCAATTACGAGGCGTTCCCTAACTGTTCGCGTTCCACACTTGACATTTCGATGCGCGAGACGCGTTCTTATTGATATCCTCGTGAATTGATGCAGATCCAGCAGTCTACGGTCTCCTTGGAATTTAGTCAGGATTAATACCGCTAATAACCCTTTTTTCGAACTCTGTGTGGATCAATTCCCACCAACCTCCATCCTCTATATAAGCCTTTCTGGGGGGAAACGTCCTTCTCACTCTCTATGAACCCTCTAACAAAACAAGAAACACGTCCCTTCAGCTCCCCGAGCCCCTTCAATAACCTTGCTAGGATTGTGACAAGAGTTTGGAGATATGGGGCAGCCTTGGGTGGGAGCAAGGACACACAGGCCAAAGGTCCTCCTTCCTCGACCGAGAGCCGTTGTGGCCACAGCCCACGTCAGACTTCCGAGGCGGCAAAAATTAGGCATCATCCTGATTGTGTCATGCATGGCGGTCAGGAAGAAGGTCCTCAAAGTACATAATGCCCTTCCTCGGGGTGTATCCAAGCCAGTGGAGGCGCGCAAGATTACGTCATGTTCGGTGTCCGAGTGTTGCCGTCTCCAACTGATGAAGTGTGAATTCGTCAATCAATGTATGTAGACAGAAATGATCTTCGGCCTCTTGCAAAGATGTTTTCTCAAGGACGGTCACCGGTATGGTACCTGCCACAACGTCTCCAATGCCAAAGTCAGTGTCGAAAATTACTCAAGAGTAAGCAATATAAGGTACCGAAATCAAAGAAATCAAATAGTATCAATCTCAATATGTTCATACCTTTTCTTTGGGCGTGTAAGGGCTTTATATATGTTGTTGTAGTCTCTAGCCGTTGGGTAATTATGGTGGTTCTTAATATCCCTCTGGGTAACGTTTTCTGGCCTCATCATGTGGCTTTAATTTTGTCCCAACAGTCTGTTCAACTAGTTTTGTAACCGTCCTTGATGTTTATTGATGGCATTGAATGAAATGTTTAGAGTCGTCAGTGAAGTGTATGCTCGTCATTGAAGGCTTGTCTCGTCAGTCCAGATTACCTCTTCCATGATCTACTTCGTCAGTCCCATCAGTTGCCCCCGGATTTCATGGTCGTCATGACATGTCGTGTTGACCAAGGAAGGTGAAAGGTTTCTGAGTTGTAAGCGGTTGGGTTTTTGAGCCGTATTTAATGCGTTGCAACGGCTCCTTTTGGGTTGTGGTCTACGTGGCACCTTTTGATTGGGGGAGTTAATGCTTCATATGATGAGTTTCATTGATTTTCCCGCTGGTTTTTCAGCTTCCCAATCCTTGGTTTTAAACTTCCCCTCTTCTCATCATTCTCTTTTCACTTTTTTGAAAAAACACCTCCATTATTGCTCTGGTCCTCATCTTCTTTACCTCTCTTCTCAGCGATTTTTCCCTGCGCAGTGCAACGATTTTCTTCTTCGCGGTATGTTCTTCTTTTTGCTTTCTTTTTATCTTGCCTATTCGCATTGTTGTAAATTTCTGAACTTTCATTTCTTCTTTCCTTGTTGTCTCTCTTCTGTTTGGCTTCTTTTTGGCTTTGGGGTACTTTAGATCCTTCTTTATTTTCTGCGTTTTTCTAGCTTTCCATGTTCAGTAGCTCTGAGGTTAGGTTAGATTGCCCTTCGATTTCATTTCTTTTTGCTCGATTATGGGGGGCTTTAGGAACTTTTCCTCATCTTGAAAATTTTGTTTACGAGGGCAGTAGTTTGACCGTTGCGTTGGATGATTTACTGCCTCTTCTGCGTCAATCAATTGATTGGTTTGAAAATTTAGTGAAGGAAGGGAGGATGATGTCAGAGATCAGGTCTAGTGAGCTCGAGACTGGGTTATTGTCTAGCGGTAACCCAGTAGAGAAGGGTACAACCCATTCTAATTCTCGAGAGGTTAGGGCTTTTTATGCTTTGGAGGAGGAGTGTGGGTTGGACGCGAAAACCCTAGGTAGATTTAGGGACAAATTTCAATTTCCAGATAGGGTTAGGGTTCGTCTACCTGGTGAGGGGGATCGGGCCTGTCACTTCTTTCCCGGAGAGGTATGCTTCTATAAATCTACCTTCGTTTGTGGATTGAGGTTCCCAGTCCATCCCTTCTTCATGGAGCTTTTAAACCGTTTTGGTATTGCTCCTGGGCAGCTAATGCCCAACTCGTGGAGGATGGGTATTATGAACTGGTGCCCTGGGAAAGAAGGACTAGGATCGTCAAGGGTTTGCCGTCCTCTTTCAGGTACTGGAAGTCCAGGTTCTTCTTTGTGTCTGGGGACGATTTTGAGACACCCTCGGGCGAGATGTGGGGTGATCTCCCGAGGTTACGTCGGCGGTGGGAAACCCCGACTTTAGGTGCGTCAATATTTCCTCTTCGTTTCTTGAATTCTGTTGTGTTTACTATTATGGCTGCTAAACTCTCTCTTTTTTCTTTTTTTTTTTTTTTAGTGAAGAGACGACCAAAGCTAAGAGCAGGTATAGGAACGAGTGCAGAAGGCTATTGTGTACTCGCAACCATCGAGAGCTGGGACGATCTCGTTGATCCCAGAACTCTTGCATTCTACGCCCGGGCCTGAGCCTCTACTTAGTTGAAAAATCTTGAGATAGAAGAAAAAGAGTAAGTTCCAGCTTCAGTCAGTGTTGGTCCTTTTCCTTTCTTTCTTGTGTTTTTATCGGGATTAACGTTCTTCTTTTGACAGAAATGACATCCAAGTTCAACAAGATATGTATGCGAAGATGAGGGCAAAAAAGGCGAGCCCTTGTCGAATATAGGAAAAAGACTGTGCGTGTAGTAGGGAGGGTCCTTCTGCACCCCGCCTGCCTCCGTCACTCCTCTTATCTCCGGCACTGAGACGACGAGGACTACTCTCCATCACTTCAGTGAGGAGCTTCCTACGCCCGTCTCTAAAAGCCACGCCTGTCGGAGAAGGAGAAGGAGAAAAGGATGCTTGTCGCTCTACAATCTGGGGGGATGAAAGGCTGGTAGTTGAAAGGCCCATAACATCGTGACGGCTGACGATTTGAAGGCTTTTTTGGGTCCCCTTTAACACAGTAGCTGGTGGCATCCACAAACTCGTCCAGGTGACGTGCTTTTACTTTCATGAGCAATCCTCTTCTCTTTTTTTTTTTTTTTTTTTTTATTGAAGACCTGATACATCTTTTCAGGTCCTGGGAGAAAGCTTACATATCGTTTGAGTATCTTACTCAAGAGGCTAAGCTGCATCCTTTCGTCAAAGTGCAAGCCTTGGAGAGTGAAACTCAAAGCTGAAGAAGAACCTCATTGACTCCATGGACGAAGCTACTACTTTGAAGAGAGGNCTTCTGGCCAGGCTCCCTTCGCATCGTCTAGCTTCGTTTTGATAATCTTGAGCAATGTTCGATTCGTCATCTCCGTCTGTCCGTTCGCTTGTGGATGACCTGGGGACGAGAACTGATTCTTGATACCTAGGCCTGACCAAAATTCCCTAAAGCCTTGGCTGTCAAATTGTCGTCCATTGTCTGATATGATCGTCTTTGGAATCCCGAACCTGCAGATGATATTTTTCCATACGAAGCTCTGGATTCTGGCTTCGGTTATGGTTGCCAACGCCTCTGCTTCAACCCATTTTGTAAAGTAATCAATGGCAACTAATAAAAACTTTACCTGGCCTTTACCTTGGGGCAGCGGACCGACGATGTCGATTTCCCATTGTGCAAACGGCCATGGCGATGCAATCGTCGTCAATTTTTCCGCTAGAAGTCGCTGGACATTTCCGAACCGTTGGCACTTGTCACATCTCTTGACGAATTCTGCCGCGTCTACCTGCATAGTCGGCCAGAAGTAGCCTGTTCGAACTATTTTACCTGCCAGGGATCTGGGACCAGCATGATCCCCGCAAACACCTTCGTGGATTTCTTTCAGGATGTACGTTACTTCTTTCTCGTCCACACACTTTAGGTAAGGCATGGAGAAGCCTCTTTTGTATAGGGCGTCATTATGGATCATGAATCTGGCTGCTCTCTGTTTGATCTTCCTGGCTTCTTCTGTGTTCTGTGGGAGGTGCCCGTCTTGAAGGAAGGATACAATGGGTGTCATCTAGCTGTTTGTGCTCTAGACTGCAAATGCTGGAACCTCTTCGATGCTAGAGATTTTCTGGACTTCCATCATCAGGCCTTCTTCCACCGCTTCTCCATCTGACGAGGCTATCTTTGAGACTTCGTCTACTATCACATTCTGACACCTAGGAATCTGCACGAACTCCACCTTTTCGAATTCTCGAGCAAGATTCTTCGCCAGTCTGAGGTACCTCTGCATTCTTTCTTCTTTTGCTTCATACTCTCCTCTGACCTGCCCAATTACTAGTTTCGAATCGCTTTGGATCACCAGATTCTTAACCCCAAGCTCTCTTCCAAGCCTTAATCCCGTTAGAATTCCTTCATATTCGGCCTCGTTATTTGTCGCTGGGAATTTCAGTTGAACCCCATATTTTAGCTTTTCTCCGGCGGGAGTGATTACGACTACCCCTACTCCTCCTCTCTTATAGGCTGACGAGCCATCGGTCTGTATTGTCCATTGCTTGTGTTTAACGGTGAAGTCATCTTCGTCCGGGTGGGTGAATTTCGCGATGTGAAGTCTGCTAAATCTTGTGCCTTTATGGCCGTCCTGGGGTGGTATTCAATGTCAAACTGACTGAGCTCAATTGCCCACTGGACCATTCTCCCAGCCGCCTCAGGTTTGCTCATGGACTTCTTGATTGGTTGGTCTGTCATTACTAGGATAGGATGCGCTTGGAAGTACTGCCTGAGTTTGCGTGAAGCTATTATCAGTGCAAATGTGATCTTCTCGATCTGAGGATACCTGGACTCAGCTCCCTGGAAGACTTGGCTGATGTAGTAAACGGGGAGTTGTTTCTTTTCTTCTTTTCGGATTAAGGCTCCACTGACGGCCGTATCTGACACTGCCAGGTACAAGTACAAGTTTTCACCTTCTTTTGACGGGCTTAGAAGAGGTGGATTGCTTAAGTAACGTTTGAGTTCCTGGAAAGCGGCCTCACACTCGTCAGTCCAGGCGAAAGCCTGTCTCAATGTCTTGAAGAAGGGTAGGCATTTGTCCGTCGCTCTAGAGACGAACCTATTGAGCGCTGCAATCCTTCCTATCAGCTTCTGGACTTCCTTGACGGTCTTAGGCGATGCCATATTGATTATGGCTTGTACCTTTTCTGGATTTACCTCGATTCCTCTCCGAGACACCATAAATCCCAGGAATTTCCCTGAGGCCACGCCAAAGACACATTTATTGGGGTTGAGCTTCATATGATATTGCTTAAGGGTAGTAAATGTCTCTTTGAGGTCGTCCAGATGGATGAGTTCTTCTTTACTCTTAACGAGCATGTCATCCACGTACACTTCCATATTTCTGCCTATCTGCTTGCTAAACATTATGTTTATCAATCTCTGATAAGTGGCTCCTGCATTCTTCAGTCCAAAGGGCATTACCTTATAGCAATAGAGTCCTTGGCTGGTGATGAAGACCGTTTTCTCCTGATCCTCTTCTGCCATTTTTATCTAGTTGTATCCAGAGAAAGCGTCCATGAACGTCAAAAGCTTATGCCCAGCTATGGAATCTACCAACTATTCTATTCTCGGAAGAGGGAAGCTGTCCTTCGGGCATGCTTTGTTCAGGTCTGTGAAGTCTACGCACATTCTCCATTTCCCATTTGCTTTCTTCACCAAGACGACGTTAGCGAGCCAGTCTGGATAATATACTTCGCGGATGAAGCCTGCAGTCAAGAGCTTGTTAACTTCATCCGTAACCGCTTGATCTCTTTCTGGTGCAAAAACTCTTCGCCTTTGTTTGACGGGCTTCCTTTCCGGGTCTACATTCAGCCTGTGCTGGATGACTTCTGGAGATATACCTGGCATGTCATCATGGCTCCAAGCAAAGACATCTAGATTATCTTTAAGAAACTGAACCAACTTTGTCCTCATCTCAGGACTTAGGGTCGTCCCTATCCTGGTTGTCTTATTTGGCTCTTCATTGGATAACTCTACGATCTCCAAGGCCTCTACCTTTTCTTCCTCCTTTTCTTCGATCGTCCATGTATGGTTCTCCTTTACAGCCACGACAGCCTGGTAACACTCCCGATCTAAAACTTGATCTCCTTTGACTTCTCCTACCCCATTCTCCGTTGAAAATTTTACCTTCAGGTAGTATGTTGACGTGGATGATTTCCACTTGTTGAGCGCTAGTCTTCCAATGATTACATTGTAGGTTGAGGGACAATCTACTACCAAGAAATCAAGATCACAGGTCAACTGTTTTGGATAAGTTCCCATTGTCACCATCAGCGTCACTGTGCCCTTGGGATATACCCTGTCTCCACTGAAGCTGACGAGGAGGGAGTCAAATGGACGCAACCTTTTTGGATCCAGTTTCAATTGTTGGAACGCAGGGAAGTAGATGATGTCGGCGGAACTTCCATTGTCCACGAGGATTCTTTTTGTGTTAAAACCTTCTATTGTAAGTGCTATGACTAGGGGGTCGTTATGAGGTTGCTTTACTCCCCATGCATCTCCTTCATTGAAGATCATGTCCTGACCGGTTCGTCTTTGTTTCAACGGGGGTGTCATGTGGACACTATTCACCTGTCGTTGGTGCACTTTCTTAAGGGACTTGAATGACCCACCTGTAATGGGCCCTCCTGCGATCGTCTGTATTTCTCCTATCACGTTTTGAGGGGGCTGGTACTGACGGTTATTGCCCCCGGATGTGGACTCGTGCTAACTCTTGTTTCCATCTCGGAACCTACTGTATTCCCCTTTCTTCACAAACTTCTGTAGCTTTCCTTTCTGTATCAGTTCCTCTATCTGCTCCTTGAGGTCTCGACAATCTTCAGTGTAATGGCCGTGGTCCTTGTGAAATCGGCAGTACTTGCTCTTATCGCGAACGTTAGGGGATAAGTGCAATGGTCGCGGCCACTTAAGCTGATGCTCATCCTTAATCTGCGTTAAAATTTTATCAACTAGCATAATAAGAGGGGTAAATTTTACCGCTTGCGGTCCTTTGTCATCCTTCCTCTTGAATCCGTCATTGGTCCGACGATTTGGGCGCTCCCGCTTTTGCCCTCTACGGTCATCATCTTTCCTTTCTTTTTCCACTAGTCTCCCTGCATCCCCGATGGCCGCTAATGCGTCTTCAGTGTTCATGTACTTCTGCGCTTTTAGGAGCATTTCGGCCATCGTTATAGGGGGATTCTTTGCTAGTGACAAAATAGCTCTCTAGATCTCAACCCTGCCTTGAAGGTCGTCAGTTGCACCTTATCGTCCGCATCATCCACCTCTAGTGTCTCGCGAGTAAAGAGTTTCACGTATGACCTCAGGGTTTCCTTTTCTCCCTGCCTGATGGTAAGTAAGTGGTCCGCGGTTCTCTTAGGACGTTGTCCTCCAATGAAGTGACGCAAGAAGGCATTGCTCAACTGCTCGAAATTGTCAACGGACAATGTTGGTAGCTTTGTGAACCATTCCCTTGCAGCTCCTTTGAGGGTGGTTGGGAAGGAGCGACACAGTATTTCGTCTGGGGGCTGCTGAAGCCCTAAAGTCGTCTTAAAGGTGTTCAAATGATCCTGAGGGTCCTTCAGCCCATCGAATGGTTCAAGCTAGGGCAACCGAAATTTTGACGGGACTGGACAATCAAGGACCGCTGGGGTGAACGGCGAATCTGTTGCCCTAACCATTCGATCTGTTTTCTCCTTGATGGCGTTTCTAAGTTCGTCCATCTCTCTCCTCATCTCTTGCAGAAGATCCGAGTTATGCTCGGTTGGAGTATCGGGCCTTTGATGGTCATTTCTTCTGTGGCTATCCCCCTCGTCATCTCGGTTCCCTTTAGACCGATTCTCCTCCTACTGAAGCCGTAGCTTCATCTCCTGATTTTGCCTGGTCGGTTCTTCAACGGTGGCTGCGAGAGCCTGAACTTGTTGAGCTAAAGCTGCAGAATCTGGATTAGCCTCCATGTGAAACTACTTTTTCTAGGTTGAGCACGAAAAAATCATCCCCACAGACAGCGCCAAACTGATGAAGTATGAATTCGTCAGTCAATGTATGTAGACAGAAATGATCTTTGGCCTCTTGCAAAGATGTTTTCTCGAGGACGGTCACCGGTGTGGTGCCTGCCACAACGTCTCTGATGCCAAAGTCAGTGTCGAAAATTACTTAAGAGTAAGCAATTTAAGGTACCGAAATCAAATAGTATCAATCTCAATATGTTCATACCTTTTCTTTGGGCGTGTGAGGGCTTTATATATGTTGTTGTAGTCTCTAGCCGTTGGGTAATTATGGTGGTTCTTAATATCCCTCTAGGTAACGTTTTCTGGCCTCATCATGTGGCTTTAATTTTGTCCCAACGGTCTGTTCAACTGGTTTTGTAACCCTCCCTGACGTTTATTGATGGCATTGAATGAAATGTTTAGAGTCGTCAGTGAAGTGAATGCTCGTCATTGAAGGCTTGTCTCGTCGGTCCAGATTACCTCTTACATGATCTACTTCGTCAGTCCCATCACCAACGGTCAACCACCGTGGGGCTGGGAGAGGATCAAGGGAACATCATGGGGAAGGGTCGCCAGGCGCCCATGCGTCTGCTCCTCTCTTGTCGCCGGCACCATCCGCACCGGCTCGGGGGTTGTTGGCAGCCTTAAAACAAGCTTGCCTCAGCCCCCTTCCCTTAAGTTAGTTTTAAAACAGGCCTGTCTGGACCTCTGTTTGTAGAATTAGTTTTAAAACAAGCCTGTCTGAGCCTCTGTTTGTATTTTATATTTCCTTTTCATTTAATAAAATATTTCGATGTTTCTTCTCTTTTCCTTTGAATTTTCTACTTTTTTGTAGTGGTTTTTTTTTTTTTTTTTTTTTGGTGGCGCATCGTTGTTAACCTTCCGTAAACTAGCTACTTAGGAACAATTGTCCGTTGCGCCTGCTAGTGCACAAATTCTTCCCGCAGACGGCGCCAATTGTAAGGACGCATTTTGGAAAGGCACTCGAAAATAAAAAGTAGAATGATCCAATAAGCTTAAACAATACATTTTTAGAGAATGGGTTCAAAAACTAGGCCCTAAGAGGTGGACAACACCTAACACAGGATTCACAACCATTGAAGGCCGAGGCATCCAAGTTACCCCTTAAGGTAGCTCCTCGGCGTTGATCCGAGGAGCTTCCCCATTCCTCCTTTCTCCTTTTCTTCTTCCCCCCCCCCCCCCTCTGATGTTCTATTGGTTCCTCTTATATAGTCATTTTCCTCTCCTCTCTTTCTTCCACCTGTTGATCATCCATGCGCTTTCCTTCTAACCGCCCGTCCATCAACTGTATTATCAGTACTCAAGTGATTTGCAGTGACCAAGGTTACCCAGTCCAAGAATCACATCTCCATTATTGTGGCCAGAGGATTAGGTGAGCGCATTTAGTGTGGAGGTGACAACCTGTCCTGGGCTTGTCCCTCCCCCCCCCCCCCCCCACTAGGCGTTAGTCTCGGTCCGCCGAGGACAGGTTATCCTCGGCGAGGATCACTGCAACTCAGGCCTTCATACATCGTCCTCGGATAATCCTTCTTCCTTGGCGTGAGCCCTGGGCCGGATGTAAAGTGGGCCGTGGCCACCAGGCCCTCAGACCCCACAAAACCTATTACTTGATTGCATTGACAAATATTTAATTATTTTCATTAACTTAAGTGCATCAATTATTTTTAATTATTGATTATGTGTTATTTATTTTTTTTCCCCTTTTGTTGGATTTTGTTTCAATTATTTTAAAAGCAACTTAATTTAATCAAGAATGTCATACTTCAAATCAATTGTTTCTCATATAAATCTTTAAATAATGAAATTAAAATTTCATTTTATTTAAGTAATTAATAAACCACTTAAAATAATTAATATAACAAAATAAATATATTTATCCTAATAATACTCTTTTTAATTATATAGATACTACATTGTTGGTTCTATATATAAATATATATTACATGTCACTAAAAGGAGTTATGAATTTTTTTTTTTTTTTAATTAGAATAGGAGTTTGGAAATCTGAATGATTAGATTAATTTAAGTGAATTCAAAAATATTTATATTTTATTGTTTTTATTTCAATTGTTGTCAAATCAACTAAACATGACAAAAAAATGTTATATTCTAAATCTATTATTATTGTTGTTATTGTTAATGCACAATTAAATAATTAATATATGCATTTCCAAACATTTTTAATCATTCTTTTCTTTCCTCAGTCAAAGATGATATCTTCATTATTTTCCTTTTGGAATTAGAAGAATTTTTTATATTTGGATTTTTAGGTAGTTTTCGCCTATCAAAAAGAAATAAATAAATAAGAGCAGTAAGTTTTCAAATTTGTATATTGTTACCTAGAGGCTAGAAACTCATTCCTGATGGGTGGCAGGCAGGGTACATTTTATTGACAACAAAAGAATAGCCAATGAACTATCGTAACCTTTCATTACATTCTTTAATTAAGAAAAACCTTCATTACATTCTAAAGTGCCAATGCCACACAGAAACTCATAACACAGTAATTTTTGACCTGAAAGCCTGAATGCCAGCGGCAACAAAAGTGTGGATTGTTAAACTTAGGGACATAACTAAATGTTTTGTACATGCAAACTTTGTGATCCAACAAATTAGGTTGCATTTGTTTCAACCCAAATAAATAAAGAAGTTTCCTTTCCCTATGGAATACAATCATCAAGAATAAAGAAAGATAGGCATTTGGAGGATCATATAGAAAGCATAATTTGATTAGCACAATATCTCAGATTTTAAAAATTATTTGAAGATAAACAAAGAGAGTATTTAAATTAATCCTATCCAACTCACATGTTTGTCACGCTCCTTGAAACCAGGATTTCTGATTTTTCTGTTATTATAACCACCTAAAGATTGGTCACTTCACCCTAGCTTGGAATCAAAATTTCCAAAGCTAATTCATCAATACATATATCCAAAGCTTACGAAGCTCCCCCCAAAAATAAAAGGGGTTCTACTTCTTTGGTATTTATTCAATCTGTTATTTTTAGATATTAAAAATTACAGAGGTTAAGCAATTAGCAATCCGCTTCATGATGCTAGGAATCAATTTTTCATCTTATAATATTATCAAGCTTTGAACTGTATGAAGTTATGCTTGTTTAGCCATTTAATTTTTGAGAGAGAGAGTTGTTGCAGAGCAAATTAATCAAGTTGATATCTTCCTTTCAAACAACCGATTATTATTCATTTCCATTTACAAACTTTTATTTTCTCCAAAGGGTGAGCCACACATAAGAGGGTAGCTCTTCCTCTATCCAAAGAACCACAACCAAAAGGGTGAAGGTGGAATAAAGCCATCTGGTGCTTAGTAAAGTCTTAAGAGACATCACTAGTTACATTAGCTCAATTGACACCTTCACTTCCATTTAGAAAACTCTTGGACCATGACATATGACACATTAAAAACTGAACACAAGCATACTCAAGGAAGGTCGAACAAAAAAGTGGAGGTAGCCAAAGGAAAACAAGTTTACAATTGACAAAAGGACAAAAGTCAAAACCCAGAAATCACATTTGCAGTCCATTGGAGCCAATTAATTTGGTCAGCCCAAAGGTGATTGCCATTGCCACCCAGCCTCCAACAAGAACCCTAATGCTAGACTTCACCTTTGGAGTCTTCCCTAACACTGCTCCTACAATTCCAAAAACAACCAGGGCCAAGCTAGCCACTAAACTTAGGACACCCAGTCTTACTTTATGTGGCTTTATAAATGCAGCTGCCAATAATGGCAGTACTGCACCTATTGAAAATGCAAGGGCTGATGCAAAAGCAGCTTGATAAGGATTTGAGATGGTCTCCCTCTCACCCTCTTCTTCATTCTCTCCACCAACTTTCATTGAGTACTCTCTCTTTATTTGTTCCACTTCTATGTCCCTCTGGGTGTACACAGACACAAACTCCCCAATTGCCATACTGCAAGCCCCTGCAAATAAACCTGCAAAACCAGCAAGGAGCATGGGTTTAATGTCTTCTTTAACGGACCCAACACCCATCATTAACGAAGCAACAGAAACAAGCCCATCATTTGCTCCCAATACAGCAGCTCGAAGCCACTGTGCCCTTTGAAAGTAGTCAACATTGTCACCTTCTTCAATCTTCTGGCTATGTTTTGAGTCCATAATATCATTTGCATAAATAGGAATTTCTAAGCTGTTATTTGAGGGTTGGTTGTGAGTTGCAGCAGCCATGATGAGGAGTATAAGGCAAATTGGCAATTATGATCAGAAAGGAAGAATATGAGGAAAGGGTGTGTTGATTACTTGTGGTGAACACATGCCTCTTGTGGTTGGTATTTATAGAGGGAAACTCTAACTGGAGTTAGTTTAAAATGGACAATCGGACAAGAGAGTGTGGAAGACACACATGCCCCAGATCGAAGGTTTTACAAACAAAAAAATCTTAAAATATCTTTTGGTGCATGCTTGCATTCCAAAACTTCTCTCTTGATTGCTTCATAATATGAATAAACACTAAACCATTCATAAACACGTGTGCACACGTGAACACATAGCTAACAGTTGCATTTTTTAACTTTATTCTTGCTTGCTTGTTTGTATATAACCAAAAGCATCAAATTAAACTCCTAGCAATCTTATCCAGGAATTTGACAATGGAGACTGTCTTGCTTAGATATTTATCTTGTACAAACCTATCTATTGTTACAGAATTCCCAATATCCCTCATCCATCTATTAGCTATAACTGCTTTAATCATTGCAATTATCTGTCTTACTTTCAAATCTAATTCTGTTTACCTTGTTGATTTTTCCTGTTATCTACCTCCCGATAGTTTGCAAGTTCCAAATGCTAATTTTATTGAACACTGTGAAGCATCTAATATCTTTGACCAAGAAAGTATCAATTTCCAAGTGAAAATATTGGAAAGATCAGGTATTGGATTTGAGACTTGCATGCCTATTGCAGTGCATGAGATCCCACCAAATTCTTCTTTTTACAAAGCTCAAGAGGAAACTGAAATGGTTGTCCACAATAGTCAAAGACCTTCTTTCCAAGCATAACATAAATCCTAAAAGCATTGACATTCTTGTATCCAACTGTAGCCTTTTCTGCCCTACACCATCCCTTACATCTATGATCATAAACAAGTTTGGATTCAGAAGCAATGTAAAGAGTGTCAGCCTCAGTGTAATGGATTGCAGTGCTGGAATGTTATCAATTAGTCTGTTTAAAGATCTTCTAAAAGTTCACAAAAATTCAGTAGCTTTAGTTCTCAGCATGGAAGTTGTAACTCCCAATGGTTATAACGGTAAAGTTAAGTCCATGCATATGGCCAACATTTTGTTTCGAATGGGTGGAGCAGCTATTTTACTTTCTAATAGAAAGCAAGACAAGCACAAGGCTAAGTACAAACTTCAGAACCTTGTGAGAACACGCTTGGGGTCTGATGACCAAGCTTACCAGTCTGTTCACCAACAACCTGACGAAGCTGGGAAAGTTGGAGTGTCTCTATCACAAGAACTTCTACATGTGGCAGCAAAAGCATTAAGGACAAACATATCAGAATTAAGCCCACTTGTCTTGCCATACTCCGAGCAACTCCAGCATGGATGGTCAGTGATTAAGCAAAAAATATGGTTTTTAGCTGGCCAGAAGGGAACTTATGTGCCGAGTTTCAAAAAGGCTTTCGAGCATTTCTGTACACATGCTGGTGGAAAGGCAGTAATTGATGCCATAGAGGACAATCTCAGGCTACACAAGGAAGATGCAGAAGCATCAAGAATGACATTATATAGGTTTGGCAAAACCTCATCTTCATCACTTTGGTATGGGCTGAGCTATCTGGAGGCAAAAGGAAGAGTGAAGAAGGGAGATCGTGTTTGGAAAATTGCCTTTGGAAGTGGCTTCATGTGTAACAGTGCAGTTTGGAAATGCATAACAAATCTTGACCCAAATTTAAGAAATTCATGGTCAGACAGAATCCATTTGTATCCTGTTGAGATCCCAGAGGTGTGTGACCATTGACTATCACCACAGATGCTATGAAGATCTCTTTATGGATTTTGATGAATTAACATTCAGACCACAGATATTATTCAATGTGAAATTAGTAGTTAACAGGGAATGATGGACTTACTATCAAATCATTTATAGAGAGTCCAAACACTAATACAATATACACGCATCAATTTCAGACACATTAAAGCAAGTTTTATCTAATTGCCTTCGTCAATAACACCAAGGAAGACCGTTTTTAAGATACACACTTTAATTTTTTTGATAAGTAAGATACACAAAGGTTATTGTCCAGGACAAATGAGTTTTAATTAGTTATAGAATCAATTCTATCTTTTTGTTTTATAAAACTCATGTACCTAGGGCAATTCATTCTTATTCCTTGAGCTATCCTCCTACAAGGGGCTCTCTCTCCCTCTCTCTCTCTCTCTCTCTCTCTCTCTCTCAATATACATATTGGTAAGTTACACATGCAACAGATGGATCTTGAACCCATGACCTCAGCCTCCTACAACTCAAAACATAGTCTTCAAACAGTTAAAAAAATTTCCCCAAGCTGAGCATATACCTGGAAAAGTCAGGGGAAAGATGAGCCTGCTGAAACAACTGGTCTTTCCTGGATGCTACCTTAACTGTTGTTGGCTCACCTTAGCTTTCGATGTTTAGGATTGATGGGCTTTCCGTGCCAGATCTCGCTTGCTAACAACAATTAAAGCTAGTTAGGAACAGCTAGAAGTAGGTTGACTATCTTCCAACCACTTTGGTACTTTGCATATATAGCTTTTTTTCTGGATCCCCCCTGCTTGCAGAAATGAACAACAGCAACATACATCTTCTCCATAGTCTATGCCACCTTCCTAAATCCATTCCGCAAGCTCTAAACTCCACTATATAATCTGTACTCTAAACCCACTATATCTGCCAACAAAACGCTTCAGAAATTAATGCCACCAGCCCACCATATTTTCCAAATTAAAGCCACATCCCACACTCCCATTCAATAAAAAAAGCAATCCAACCTTGCCTTTCAACCACCCACCTCCAGTCATGATGGTCAAACCATCCATGACTTTGCTCAATTTTAGTTCCAAGATACAACTCAGCATTGACCAAAAGATAAATGAATTTAAGTACATATATATGGTTGAGCATAGGGGAGTTATCTACAATTACACACTCCCCAAGTGCTTTAAACTTGGGAATAACAGTAGCAAGCCAGCTATAATTGTCATAAGAAGAAGACAGAGAAGTGATAAAAACAGTCCCTAAGAATGCCACCACTACTGACATATTCAATACTACCAGATTTTAATTCATTCAATTTCTTGGGGAAATTATAGTTTATCACCCTAAATTATACCCCTATTTACATTTTGCACCCTAAACTTTTCGAATGCACGTTTAACACCCTAAATTATGACCTTTGTTACACTTTGCACCCCGACATCAAATTAGACGGAAAGGCATGACACCATATGAAACCCAATTGCCCTCTTTTCAATTCCTTCAAAATAAAGGTGAAACTAAATTTTACCACCCTAAGCTATACTTCCAATTACACTAAGCACCATAAATTTTGGATTTCCATCCAAGTTAACAACAAACTTAATGTTAGGGTGTAAAGTGTAACAAAAGTCGCAGTTTAGGGTGCAAAACATGCATTCAAAAAGTTTAGGGTGCAAAGTGTAATTTAGAGTATAGTTTAGAGTGGTAAAGTGTAATTTCGCATAATTTGTTAAGTACATTGAAAAAAATCCAATCTGTTTATGGACTATAGTCTTTGGCTCACAGTGCAATGGATCTATAGTTGTACAAATGTTATATTAACTTATTTAGAGTTTTCACTGGGTTGACAAGACATCAAAAGTCATGCATGGGCAGCTGATCAAATTCTAGCCTATACAGCAGTCTCACTTGGTAATAAGAACTTCTCAGCGGCTATAAGAAATTTTGCCATCATTACGACATCAAATTCTCGAAATACATTACAATAATCAAAGCTGTAGTTCTCAGATCTTGTCATATGCATTAAAGGTAAATAATCAGGTTCATTCAACCCTGTACATAGGTGGTAAACTAAAACCTAACAATCTTCTCAAAAAAAAAAAAAAAACACAAAACACAAAACAAAAACCTAACAAATTTATTTGGGATTCACTACACCCATCAGCTGACACAAAAATGTGACACAGATATGTTATGTTAAAAGCGCACATCTTTTTTTAATAAATAAAAAAAGATTCTTGAAGTTTCAGAATTAGGAAAGAGTATGCCTGAAAAACTTCATATCACCTGTGGGCTAATATGTAAAGGCATGTTTATCAGTTTATTTGATATATGCAACTCTTCTAACATAAGTATTCCCATTTCATGGGATTTAAATTAGAGTTTTTGTGAACCTTTAAAATTTGCTACTAATACCAAGCCATCTCAAAGCATACTAATACCAAGACATCAAACAACCTCAACATTTAAAAAAGCATGAATATACTACTTTTAGAAAACCCTAGTCTTTATTGGCAAATTAAACATGAAAACAAACCTTATTTGGTACTAACTCTGCAGATTTCATATCTTGAACCAACTCGTCAGCCTTTCTATAGTTTCCACTAATCGAGTAAGAATTGAGCAAAGAACTATAGTGAAACACGTTTGGTGAATGACCTTCATCTTTCATCCAGTTAAAATAGCTTTCTGCTTCTTCCAATTTAGTATTTGAAGCACAAACAGCTAGAAGTGTCCCATAAATTACATTGTCCATGTGCAGCCCATTATGTTGAAGCTCCCGAACCAGCTCTAATGCCTTAGAATAACCATATTTAATTTTGATGCAACCTGCAAGCAGCTAAGAATGAAGAAGGACAATGGTGAAGTGATGTAGGATTTTTAGAAATTCAACACTAAATAAGGATTTTTTTTTTTTTTTGGGAGACCTTGAAGGGTTCTTTGACTAGGTTTTGATGTTTAAGGGTTTAGATAAGGTTAGGTAAAATAAATAATAATAATATAAAATAAAAATGGATTTTGACTGAATTTGATTGCTGCTTGGTGTCAAAATAGTGAATAAAACAAGAAATAAAGATAGATAAACCCTAAGCAATCACACCTTTAAAGCTTAAAATAAGCTGCTGGAATTTCCTTAAATTCAATCTCTACATCTCTATTGTTTACTACATAAAAGCCTTTGTATAGTCTATTTCTAATCACTTTCCTAGAAAGACTAAGAATACAAAATAACATTTTCCAAGAAAGATTAGGAGTACTAATAACAAAGACAAGTAATTAAGAACTTTAAACCAAATAGAAAAGGACTCAAAACATAGAATACTAGCAAAGGATAATTACCATGAAACATCTTTGATTTGTCCAAAGATTATGGTGCTGTTTAGACATCACAATAATGACAAACAAGAAAGTTCCATTGTGTTGACATAACATTTGAGATGAGAATATTTTTCTCAGTGATGCAACTATCTGAGCAAAATCATAAATTCTAATAGTTTTAACTCCAGAGAAATAAAGTAGCATGCAAATTGAAACTTGACATATGAAGTTTCATATTTGCATAGACACATACTCATAAATGCATCCTCCATTCATGTCAGTTTATCTATATTGCAAACACACAAAATCCATGTGATTTTTTCTTAATTAATAAGTTTAAAGATTCTAGGTGTGACCTCATTTTCAAACCGTCATCTTTGAGCATGCTGCTTTAAAACCTTAGCAAGGTTATAAACACAAACTCAAAGAATCTACACATGGTGATCAAAGCTAGACATAGGTCATGGTTCTACTATCTACATGTGTGTGTGTTCACATTCATGTAACCATCTGAGTGGATATATTTTTAACTGGTAAATGAAAGGACAGTAGTAGAAACAAACTATTCACTTGATTTTCTAAACATTTCAATTCTCAGTACAAACAAGTGATAACATGGGGGAAAAAAAAAAAAAAAAAAGGAGTTCTGAAAGCTGTTTGATATGGATAAGTGTCCTATATAGTAGCGTATTATCATCATGTAACTGACTGTGGCAGCAACTTCAGGTTATGTGAACAACATTCGAACACAGATGCTAGGAGAAAAATTGGAAATACATAATATAAATTGAAATATCATACCGTGCTATATGTAACAACATCTAGCATTAAACCATCCTGCTTCATCTGATGAAGCATTGTAATGCTGCTATTAAACTTGCAATTCCAAACTGCCATTCCTAACCAGACAACTAAGAACAGGATTGCATATGAACACATTGTTTTTTGCTGATTCATCTTTAATGCCATTGTATATCTCCATTGCCTTTACAGGATTTATGTTCTTTCTCATGAACTCCATATAACTGCTATAAGACGAAGCATTTATTTGCCCATTTTGTTGCATTCATTCAAAGAGCTGCAATAATGCAAACTTGACTTAACAATTATCAACAATTATAAGAAGGGGAAATTAAACAACATTGTTAATTAGGTTCATTGTTCAGAGAGGATGGGTAAAGAGGGCAAAACTATAACCACAGACAGAGGGCAATTAAACAGTCTTTTTGAATGACAAGAAGACACCTAAGTGACAATAATGCATATGAAAAATATTTTATTTTATTTTTTGTAAAAGTCTTACGAAGGCATTTTCTCTATATTTTCAGTTATAATGATCCCTACTAATTAGATTTAGATTTGCTGACATTCTTTCAATATTTTGTTCATGACAAAATAAAATTTCTTGATACATACCATGCCATTCCATGATCTATCAAAAGTAAAATTGAATTATCCATTCAACTACAGAGAAGCAATATATGAATTTAGTTTATGCACTCATAAGATCAGTGAGCAATTTCCATTTTGTCAGTCATCCTATTTTCTGCGCCTTGGCATGTGGGAATTCCAAATGTATATATACACCCCCTTGTTTCTGATTTGTTTTAATAATATCTTATGTAAGCACTGACAGCCCTCTTGGAAGAACACCTAAAAATTTTATACCAAGTTCATGACACAGAAATTAGACAAAAGAGAAAGGGAAACACACCATCAGATATCATAATGATGGATACTTATTACTTAAAGAAGTCAATTATATGAGAGCTCTGAATTCCAATTCCCCAAAGAGTCGTGAAAGAGGGGAGTCTGTCCAATTTTCCTTTCCATCCAGATCTACCTTTGTGTGTTTCATTTCCCTCCTTTCTATCCCTTTTTTTCTGCCCTACCTTTTCCATCCTCGCATATTCCATCTTTACTAAGTTTATGGGTATAACAATAAATTAGTAGTACAAACCAAATGGTTTTCCTTAGTGAAAAGCCAAATGTGCCCTTATCACTGATCTAATATCAGTTTCTATTTTAGTTTACTCAGCTTTTGCTGCAATCACTTTGCTATGAGTACACCTATTTGTCAAATAACAAATGTTATTCATTCATCTGCAAATTTTGCCCAATCTTACTATTTCTATGTCTTCCCTTCTTTACACATTTGTATCATTGGAGGATGGCAAATGCCTCCCAAGCGATATGGCATAACCCCATCATTTCTAGCAGCCACCATAACACTAGGAAAGCCATTAACGAGTAAAGAAATTATACTTGTTATGGGTTAACATGCTAATGCAACTGATTTCACACCACCTAGGGTCATGGCCCCATGGTTTCAGTCTTGGGGTAGGTCCAAAGTTTGAAACTTCAGGGGTGACAGTTTGACTCTAGTTTAGCTAAAGGTCTATAGCCTTCCACTGCTTAAAATCAGTGGCACTGAGATCAGGCTATACTCAACACCTAAGGGAGCACCTGTGGCCTCCGCTCTATGTCCTCAGGAATTCATTCCACAGTGAGTGGAAACCTACTATGGTCAAGCCCAAGTAGGGTCACCATGGTTGGTCCCCCCAAATGATTTCACAAATTTTAGAATGAAACCAAAAGAGTTCAAAATATTTTTTCTTTCTAACCCAAAAATTGGCCTTAGATGATAAAGTATACTTTTAGGGATTGTATGGCCTTGACCCTAAAGTTTTAATACCACGAGAGAGAGTTGCATACCAAAAGTGAATCGTATATCGCCTCATGGAGCTGAAGAGGGTAGTGAAGAAAATTGTATTTGTTGTCGAAGAGTGAGGTACCAATATCATTTGGTAATATATTCCAATGCCAAAATGAATTGAATGCCTTAGTGAAGCAACCATATACAATTTCAAAGATCACAGGCAGCTTAGTGTTGACTAGTTATAAAAAAGACATCTGGATGTATCTTTATTGGATAATTTTATACACACAAAAAAATAAATAAATAAAATTTCAGGTCAATTTTATTTTAGGCTCATATCATAAAATGTGCTGAGTTTGAAAACATCAAATATATTCTTTTAAAGCAGCTGCCGAAAAAAGGAGTAAATAATGGATCTACATACGGATGACCCTTTTAAAAGGAACCAGACACACACACAGATGGCAAGAAATAAAATAAAACTAAATAACAAACATCAACGAGACATCCATGCAATAAGTTGTGAATATATATTCCAAGTCTATGACTCTACAAATGAAACAGGCAGGCTTAACAATTCAAAAAACCAATAATTGGCTTGCAAAAACATTTTCAACAGCTTCCTAATTGAAGCACCTGAGAAAGATCCTGCCTTCTGCTTAGAGTTCCAAAATTTCGTAACACAGCATTCAAGTCTTGCACTTTCAACATCCCTCCTAATCTGCCCTGATTTATATTCTACAAGTTATATATCTATTACACTGAACAGATTTTTTTCCCAGTAAAAATATCATTTCAATATTTGAGTAATTTAGTTAACACAAAGTCACCAAACAGGTAAACTATTTCAGGCAACATCATCAAATAGCAATGCAGACAATTCTAGATGTCGATTCATTTCAAACTTAAGAGGCATTTAGCAACGTCTACCAATCACTTTTTTTCCCAAACCCCACAAAAGAATGAGCTTTTTGCACCGGTAAAACCCTTTTTTTTTAAGTGAAGTAGACATTTTTATATACCAATAGACATATAATGCAATCTAAAATGAACCCAACAATCCAATCTGGGCAGTAATTACAACCAAAAAAAAAGTTACAAGAAATTTCAAATACTAATGCATATCCATAGAATGCATATAAGAAACACCTTATATTGGCATTAGTAAAAATACCCAGATGATATGTCGCTTGATAACTTGAGAAAAATTGGACCCCAAAAAAAAAAAAAAAAAAAAAAAAAAAAAGAGATAAAAGAAAGAAGAATTAAAAAGGATAAAGTACCTTGCAAGAGCAGAGTCGAAATGAGATTGAGAGGAGGATGAGGAAAGTTGAAGAATGGCAGATTGCCTTTCCAAGTAAGACTTGGAGTGGCGTCTCTTATTAACACTAACTGTGCTGTTTTGGTGGCTTCTTTACCAACAACATTATTTTTTGTTTGGAATTGGGAGAATGATATTGCTTAAGCAGAAGGAATTATAGGAAAAGAAGGCATGGCTAAGGGGAGGAAGAGGGTATGCTGCTTAAGCTCAAACCCAGTGCCCAGCATCGTCTCTTTTGCTTTTGGTTTTCTTCTTTTCTTTTTTCTTTTTCTAGTAAGTTTTAAAATTTATAAATATCAAAATATATATTAATAAAATTAAAAATTTAAAAAAATTTTAAAATAAAAAAAAAAAAAAGGCCAAAATGGAAAATGCCCGTAATTAGCAAAACATTTAAGGGAATGTTTCAGTTTTTTTATTTTATTTTATTTTATTTTTGGAAAGGGGAATGTTTCAGTTTTGAAACTTGAGTTTTGTGTAAAACTCGGTTTCATATGACCGAGTCTCGTGTGAATTTTGTCACACTGAATGCCGTTGATGTGGTGTTCCCCATAAAAAAAATAAAATAAAATAAAACAATGTTGAACTCAATATTTACAAAGTTGAGTTACTACCCTCCTAAAATCTTTTTAAACTAATGGAACTCCATACTTTAAATATTGAGGTCCACATGGCTTTTCTTAGTGGGGAGCGCCATCTCAACAACATTCATCATGGCAAAATTCACACAAAACTTAATCATATGAAAATCAGTTTTATACATAGGGGATATTATACATATATTTAAACAATAGTTTTCAATATTTAAACATCAAAATGTATATTTTTACATCATTTTTTTATTCACATGTATTTCTATAGCACTTACATAACAATATTAGAAATCTCTAACCAAACAACTCATAAATTCCAAACAGGAACTTCCCCTAAATATTGAAAACATGAAAAATTGCTATATTTTTTGCCAAATAGGGGCATTTTTCCTTTTTTGGCCAAAAAAAAAAACATCACCTGATTTGGTACGAAAGCCTAAGCAAAGGTGAAAGTGAAACAACAGAGAAGCCTCCCCTCTCAAGTTCTGAACTTAGGAGACTAGGAGTTAATAAAAGTCAACAAAACAAAAAAGTAAACATAAACGTAGTAACATACTACCAGTAGTAAAAAATAAAATAAAAACCAAATCTTGGGTTATATAAATCGTTTCCAGGTTATTTATTTTTCTCCCTCTAAAAACAAAAAGAAAAAGTCTGTAGTTAACGAGTGACTTGGGCGATGACCGGAGAGTTGACTCGTTGGGAGTCCGACGGAGAGAGCTTGTTGAAGAGCTTAGAACGCGACGAGATTTTTGAGTATTTATCTGAAGGCTTTTGCCGTCAGTGCAAGTCTCTTCTCCAAACTCGTATTCACTCCCTCGTCAACCGTAAGAATTATCTCTTTCTTTTTCTTTTTCTTTTCTTTGATTCATAACTACTGCTCGTTTACTGGTTATAGCGTACCAACTGGGCTTTGATTTCTTTTTTTATTTTTATGATTTAACCCAAAAAAACTTTAAAAAATTTTCTTCTTTGATTTTGATGCAGAAAGAGTGCGTGAGCGTGAAATAAGACCCAAGTCAAATAATGGTGACATTGAAGGTTCAAGATTTTTATATAGGCAAAGGCAAGAGACTCGTTTTACTCAAATGCCTGACTCTTCTTCATGGAGAAAAGGATCCAACTCTCACTCTCAGTCATTAAACAATTCATCTTCTGATGGACGTGACAGTGAGGAGGAGCAAAATGAGCATATCAGAGTATCACAAGTTGTGAGGGAAAAGGAGCTTGTTTATTTTGAGCGGATAAATGGGAAACCAACAAATGTGCTTCAAGGCCTAGAGCTTCATACCGGGGTTTTTAATGCCGAGGAACAGAGGAAGATTGTCGAATGCGTCTATGATTTCCAAACTATGGGCCAAAGGGGACAGCTAAGAGGTAAGAGTCTTACAAATATAGGCTTTGCAGTTTCAGGATGATATCATTTGTATCCTGAAATCTAGGAAGCACATAGCGTCATATCAACTGTTTTATGTTATAATTTTTCAGAAATTATTTGTCTAACTATGTTGTAGTTGTGTCCGTACCCATATTGGTGTCCGTGCTTCCTAGGCTATAATAGGTCTTTTAAGTTTTAACTAGGATTTAAGATTATCATATCTCCTTTTCTAAAAGGAGAAGAGACAAGCCTATTCTTTTCCTATACATTACTTAGATAAGACTTCAGAATATTCTTTTGCATTGTTTCTGTAAGAAAAGCATTCATGATAATTCTTTAACAAAAAATTAAGTTACTAGTTTATCCATCATGTTCCATTCATTAGTATTAAAGAAAGATGTTTTGTTAGTCCAAATTTGCCAGATAGCACAATTTTAGCAAAATTTTAGGAGAAACACATCATAACAAAGTTATTTAGTTATGTAGCACATTTCTAGAACTCGGATGTAACAAATTTTTAGAACTTGAGTTTGACAAACTTAAGTTCCAAGCAACTCGCATGGCGTGCCAAGCAGTAGAGCCCATATTGCTTGGAACTCAAGTTTCCCAAACTTGAGTTTGAGTTGGAACTTGAGTTTGTCAAACTCAAGTTCCAAAAATGTGCTACATAACTAAATAACTTTGTCAGGTTAAAATTGTGCTATTTGGCAATTTTGGCTGTTTTGTTGAGAGCACCTTGTTTTGATGTGTGAATGAGAAAAAAAAGGACGGAGTGCAGGTTGTGGGGCCTTCTCTTGCTGTTTATGTTATATAGCTAACATAGACTGTTACTTCCCTATGTAGATTAATTTGTTCTCTTTCTAAGAATGTATCAATTAACTCCAGCAAGTGCTAATATTATTAGTCATAGTGTCAGAAAAAGTAGAAGTATTAAATAATGAAATGATCTGTTACATTCAATATTATTCTGCCACTTTCTTAGAATTCACTATAAAGAAAATCAGATGGTTCAAGCTTATCTCATTTATTTTCTCAATTGGGATACTTTATAGAGCGTACCTATTCAGAACCAAGAAAGTGGATGCGTGGTAAGGGGCGTGTCACTATTCAATTTGGTTGTTGTTACAATTACGCAGTGGTAATTTCCAAACCTTATATGTGTGTACTTTTTTGTTTTGTTATTATTTAGTCTGTAATTAACCATAATCAAACTTGCCGTATTATTTTTGCTGCCTTACAGGATAAAAATGGGAACCCTCCAGGCATAGTAAGAGATGAAGAAGTGGATCCCCTACCATTCTTGTTTAAGAAAATGATCAAAAGAATGGTTAGGTGGCATGTTTTACCTCCATCATGCATACCTAACAGTTGTATCGTAAATATTTATGAAGAAGGAGATTGCATTCCACCTCACATTGACCATCATGACTTCGTCCGACCATTTTGCACAGTTTCATTTTTGACTGAATGCAATATACTTTTTGGCTCAAATCTGAAGATTTTGAGTCCAGGGGAGTTTTGGGGACCTGTCTCTATACCTTTGCCTGTAGGGTATGTTTGTGTTCTCCTCTTTCCAAACAAAATATTTTCTTGCTTTCTTGGTGTTTGTCAAGGATATTTGGTCTCTTCTCTTTCTCTTTACAAAGATATATAAATATAAATATATTCATGAAATATGTATGCTAGTGTTTCTTGGAATGTAGTATTTATTAGTTTTGATTGAATCTGTTAACAATTTCTTAAATTAATGATTGCCCGTTGGAGTGCATTTACCTTCTTTCATAAATGCAAAACTGTTTGACACAATATCTAATTATGATCTTGTAAAGTCTCAAAACTGAGAAGTATATGATCATATAGTCTTCTAGCCAGACAGTAAAATAATAATAAATTTGTGGGAGTTATAAAAAAATAAGGCTCATCCAGGGGCATTAGCTGCGGGTCGATCATGAATAAGGTTACCTCCATTGGCTGGAGAAGATGATTCGGCCAGATACAAATGAACAAGAAATCGACCTCGATAAGATGTAGGATAGAAGGTATTAGGATGGAACCGAATCGAGCCTACAGGGAAGTTTCCATGGATATTAAAACGAGTAATTCATTGCATGTGTCATAATACTTATATGATTTTTAAAGATGATATATTCCAGTCTTCTAATTATCACTGCAAATGTTTTCATTAATATGCTGTATAATTTAATTCATTCTGCAGATTGATTAACTTTTTCTAGAGGGCCAAATGATAGAATGTAGATGCTGAATTTTGACTAATATGTTGTGCAAATGAGTTCATCATGGAAATAGTTCCATATTTTTTTAGGGGAAATTGAAATAGGAATTTAGTTGTTGGATATTTGCTAATTTCAATTTTGTATCTTGCTTCTAACGTATTTGGTTTTTCATTTTGCAGATCAGTGTTGGTTCTGAATGGTAATGGAGCTGATATTGCTAAACACTGTGTTCCAGCTGTCCCAGCAAAAAGGTATCCTTTCTTTTTTGGTTAGAAAAGGATCATATTATAAAAACTACCCCACAGGAGGGCAGGTATCGATTACAAAAGAGCTGTCATAAGCTGTTACAGCAGAGTTACAAAAAGTATAAATGTTATATTTTCATAATCATTTCTTTTGTTATTTGGATTTTGCAGGATTTCCATAACATTTAGGAAAATGGATGATAGCAAAATGCCATACAGATTTTTGTTGGACCCTGAATTGGATGGGATTAATCCTCTTGACTATTCATTGGCAAATCACCAGAAAGTGCACTACAATGACAAATCTACCCGTCGTGAATATGAACCTGTGAGAACAAGGAGCAACAACTCCTTTGTCATTGAGAAAGATGATTTTCCTCCACTTGGCAGCTCTAGAGCTGCCATGAATGGATTGAGAGTCAGCAAAGACAGATCAAGGCAACGAAAATTTTGAAAGCTAGTAGTTACTTGATCAGATTTGTTGTTGTATCAGGAAGAGTGCAATTTGTTTGGTTCAAGTTATATATTTTTTATGTGGCCATGTAACATTCTAAGATACTTGAATTTTGATACATTTTTTAGAACCCAATAATACTAAATGCATATCTATTTTTATCCACCATCGGCAGTCTTCTAAATGATTTTATAGTATAAAAGAGAAACTTTTTCTTTTTGTTGGTAATACTAATATATCCATATGATTGGCTTTTTGCTACAAATGTATTTATGGTCAGTTGCAGTTTTACATTGGGCTTTAGTTCTATATGTTCTATAGTAATGAGCTTTTGGCAGTGATCCACTCGATTTAGATTCAAGTGTTCTCGGTTGAGATTTTAGTGTTCCTGAGGGGCCTAAACACTCCTCTCCCTTTAATCCTCTCTCTCTAATAATTAATCCTTAGCAAAACAATCTGGTATTTCTTGTCAATTTATTTGTTTACCATCCACTGCACAGGGCAGCCATCTGTGGTAGGCTACTACAAGTAATTTCGCCTGGCACAACTCTATTCCCTGATTATGAACATGTAATCAAAGTTCTTGGGTCGTTTTGTTGGCACTTGTGTATATAGTTATTTTGTCCCCAAAAGAAATTTTAAAAAATTAAAAAGGTAAAAGTATTAAATTAGCAATAAGTCTTTAGAGTTTAGAGTCACCAATTCTCACAAAATATTTCACAATTGTTAAGATTGCAATTTGTGAATTCTAGATGATAAACTAATGTTAATGATATTTGACTCAAATAAGAACCAATAAAAACATGTCAACTCAAAGAAAGAAAAAAATGTATCATGTGCATCACCCTTGAATTAGTCGGTGATTTTTGTGAAATAAATGCATTCTAAGAACAATTCTTGAAATGGATTACCATTCATTTTCTCCTTAAATAGCAATTTAATGAACCCAAAATTGCAATTCAGCATAGCACTTATTCTCATACAGTTTCTGATATATGGAAAGCCATCCAATATGGGAAAGGATTCTTAATACATTGTATGAGATGATAGATTGGGGATAGGACACAAATATTTGGACTGATACTCGGGTATCAAGCGGACCATTGAGGAACCAAATGATAGGACCTTTACTTGGGGAGGAAGAAAACCGAAAGATGGATTCAGTTTACATGGCTGGTAGGTGGCAATTTAATCTTTTACGTTTTCAAATTCCTTTTGTCTTTCAGGAACATATAATCGGACTGCCTATATCCTTTCTATATGCATCACATGATCAATTAATTTGGCCTACTTACAAACAAGAAAGCAAGCCATAGCTTATATAAATATGATGGCATTACATGAGATAATCATAAATAGAGCTGACCACTGCACACTATTGGCGTGATGGTTACTACACAAGTATAAGTACGTGCTTGTGATATGTGGGAGGTGTAATGATCAGGATTTAAGTCTCTAAGAGTAAACTTCACACATATATACTTAGATTAAACCAAAATAGAATAGGACTGAATTTGGAAAATTCCTTATATGTACAAAAGACAAATATTCCTTTGGAAATGACTTTGCATGCAATAAGGGTTGTATGTGGGCCAAAGATTTTTGGATAGCTCTACCTGGACAAAGAGCCCACAATTTCTTCCAGTTACCCCTGGGCTCTAGCTAACTGGTTGAAAGAAATCCCACTCCACACCAACCGGAAACTCATAATTTTAACCCCTTGGAATATTATTTTTGCTTGTGGGGTGGTGTGGCAACTTTGGCTATCACACAACAAGAGAATTTTTAACCCACCATCTGCCATCCGTAATCAAATGTTGCACAGATTACCCTTCAACTATCTTCAGAATTTTGTTCTACTCATTCATCCTCGCAAATCTAGCATTCCCAAATGCATCTTAAACATCTCTTGGCAACCTCTTGTTGATCCTTTTGTTACTCTAAATACTGATAGAAGTCCCTTTGACACTAACTACAGGTGTTTAATGGACATACTTGATATAATATGCTAATTAAATATTAAATAAATTTGTTTCTCAAAAAAAAATATTAAATAAATTTTCCCCTTGTCACCACCAAAAAAAAAAAAAAAAGGGTCTACCCCGTCCATTGCAGAAATGAGACGATCTGGCCTAAATTCTTATTGTTTTGTAGCTATTTATAAAAGTCGTTCTAAAAAAAATCAAAAAGTTGTTTTTAAAATTCAAAACAAAGAATTGATTTTAGCTGCTTTAAAATATAAAATAATAAAGCGTTTTGACTCATTGTTTTCTACTCTCTTTCTTTCCTCTCCAAAACATCACAAAAGGAAACATTTAGGGTCCATTTGGCTAGGGCAAAAAAGTAGGTATAAAAAATGAAGAATTGATGGAAAAGTGAGTACATAGAAAAGATTTTAGTTTTCTCTCATGGTTTTTGATTGGGAGTAATGAAAAAATGATGTGATAGATACTCTTTTGTTTGATTGAGAAGAAAAATGATAGGATAAAAAATGTAGATTATAGAAATTTACCTTATGCTCCTAGTACTATGAAAAATTGTTAATAGTTTATAAGGTTGAAAAAAACTGAGCCTAATGTAGGGTGAAAAAAGAAGAAAACCAACGTTAAATAGGGAAGAGAGGGTAGATAGATAATTTCTCATCAAACCCATACACTCTCTCTTCCATTTTCTCCCCGAATTGAAAAGAAAATCATCACCCCAAATGGTATGTCTAAAAAAAATCTCATGGGTTCCACCATTTTCACTCTCCTCTTCCTTTCCCAACCAAAAGCACTTTTTTTTTCTCATATTTTCTCTTGAGAATAAATTGGGTTAAGAGCTGGCGTAAAACATGTAAAATGTGTGTTTTACACCAGCCAATCTTAACCCGCCACGTCAGCAAAACAACTTATTTTCAATCAACTCAAAATAAAAAACTATAACCCAAAAATTGGATTTGGAGGGTCAGGATCCACAACCAAACGTACACATGGGGTCATTCCTGGATCAACTTAGATTAACAAAGCATCATTAGATTGAGCCATGTCTGGAACTGCCATGTCAAAGGCATGATTTTGAAGCCTGTAAGCAAGCTGATAGTGGAGTGTAGCGGCAAATGTGTCTTGTACTTAAGACACTCTTGTAATCTGGACTAAACATGTAACAAGACAAGAGTTTTTGTGAATGGGTTTGACTAGAAGGCCGAAAGAGAAGAAATTTTTGAGGAAGACTATTTCAAGAAGAAGGAAGGCAAATCACCCTCTAGCCACATATGAAAACTATATGGTGGATAAGACTCTGATGAAAATAAGTTATTTTGCTAATGTGGCAGGTCAGGATTGGCTGGCGTAAAACACACCATTTATGTCAGCTCCTAACTCAATTTATTCTCTTTTCTTTTCTCTCTCTCTCTCTCTCTCTCTTTTTCAACCAACCAGGCCCTTAATCTATAGGGGCTTTTTTTTTTTTCTTTTGAGGCAATAATCACGGGTTTCAAATGTAATTAATAAAATAAAATTTTTTTAATAAATAATGAATCAGAAACTTTATTTTTATTTTTTGAGAATGAAGAATCAGATACTTTGATTAGGAAACAGAGTCAGCGTTACCTTTTTAGTCGAGGAGATGTCAAAATATGCCATCCCTTGAACATAGAGACCATGAGAATTTCGAAAAAAAAAAAAATCAATATCATATTTCTGGTATACAATTCCGACTCATCTTTGATTCTCTTTGAAATTAAAAGAATAAAGAATAAAGAATAATACAAAGAAAATGCTAGCCAATGCTTTTTCTACAACTGCTCTTGACTAACTATTTTATAAAGTATTATTTTGAAAACATTTTTTCAACGGACATCAAAATAAAGTTGTCGGTTTCTTTCTTTTTTCCTAAGTTTCGGAAAAGCAAACCACTTTCTAAATTGTTCTTCTTGTCATTTCGGTGCAGTTTGGCCTCAACGTCTGCGTTTGGAGACTGCGTTTTCCTCCTCTTTTTTTCTTTTTTTCTTTTTTTTTTTTTTTGTGGCCGCCTTGTTTGACTCTGGAGGCAAAAAAATCGGTGCATGAACCGTGCGTGCACTGTTTACGTACTGTTTATGCACTATTTATGTAATAAAAAATATTAAAAATGGGTTCCACGGTACTATTTACACATTTAAAAATTATTTTGCTACAGTATTTTCAGTTTTCAGTTTTCAGTTTTCAGTTTTCA
Organism: Quercus suber; assembly: GCF_002906115.3. Lineage (NCBI taxonomy): Eukaryota > Viridiplantae > Streptophyta > Magnoliopsida > Fagales > Fagaceae > Quercus > Quercus suber. Next base: position 1,401,356 of record NW_027069504.1, read on the forward strand.
GTTTCAGCAACAATAAGTTCAATCCAAACGGACCCATTATATTGAGTTTATGAAGGATGCCATTTAAATAAGTGACCTAGAAATCACATCAGATCCCTTATTGCTCATGTTCGTGTGGTAATTAATTTGGTGTGAATTAAGAGAATTATCTAACAATTTTAATTAATCCCCAACAAATATTATCACCATAATTACCAAGCAAAATAACAATTAGACACAATAACACAAATATTTACATGAAAAACTCTTTCTCATTGAAGGGATCCATAAGACTACTTGGCATAGTAATATACACCAGCCTAAAGCTAATATTGGCCCAAGCTCCATAGATCCCCCCTATCCCCTCAATAGGTGTTTGGTCGCTAGGCTTTGATCGATCTTCTACCTTAGGGACCTTAATGGTCTTGCAACATAGCTACACTACCATTAGTATATATTGCGCTCCACCAACATGTCACTTACATCTACGACTTTGGGAGTGCCATCCTAACACACCTCCTTGATTTGTCGAATGGAAAAATGTTTAACTTACTCAAAAGTTTGTTTTTGGAAACGACTCTTGCCAAATCCAAGCCTCTCTTGTCCTATTAAACCCACATCACTCCACTTAGCAAGGACTGTCATCTCAAGCTGTTGTTACCCTATCATTTTACACTATGTTTTACTGACATAACTATTAGGGCACTTTAACCAACAACACCAATTGGTCATGATTGTGCGAAAGGTTTTTCTTTCCTTAGCAAATAACTGGACCCTTGGTCAGAGCTTCCTGTGTTCGGTCCTACCGTACAATTTTGCTCCAATTTCATCCTCCTCAAATCACCCACCTACAAAAATGAATTTCATAATGAACTAAAAGGAAGGATTGAAAAACAAATGCAAAATTCATGCCAAACACAATCAATGCAGAAAATACATTCTTTGGTGATGAGTGGGGGAACAAAAACCTTTCCACTAAAAAAATAACAAAGGGAGGGAGCGAACAAAATAAGGGGGGTATCAACTATCAACTATCAAAGTAGTAGTAGGCTAGCATTATTAAAAAAGTTTAAACCTCCACGTGTGGAGAATCAATGCCAAGTTATGTGAGCTGTTCATTCAAAGTTGTAACTTGTAAAACACACTCACACCCCACACCCACACACGATCTCATTCCCCGCCGCCTGCCCCTCCCACTACCCCTTTATGCCTTTCTTGGCAGATACTAGTTCTTAGTTCTTACATTAAAACTACATACTTAAGAAAGAACCAAACTTTTAATCAGGTACGGCTCTCAAGTTCCACCAGTTTTTTTTTTCTACTCCCGACCTCGTGTGGTCCACTCCATGTTTGGAAGTGGGACCCAACGTGGGTCCTAAGGAACTTTGTCTGACACGTGTCAATTGCAAATAACGTTGAAGTAGATGTTAGGTTGTGTTGGGTAGTGTTGGAAACTTCATGCATGAGCAAACTCAACTCGTAACAAATCAAAAACCTCCAACTGTTAAAAGCTAGTAGAGAGAGAGAGAGAGGTGAAGTGTCATTTCAAGCATAGAGGATCTTGAAGTGGGACATGATGGTGGGCTTCAAATTTCTAATTGTTTTATTTATTCTTTATTTTTCTGTGGGGGCATAGTTGGGCTTGAAATTTTTTTTTTTTTTTATACATAATAATAATACAATGATTTAGTGGCTGTTTAGTCTGATTCATCATCTCTAAGTGGGTTCTTTTCATCTTATTAGCTTCAAGATTAGAGCTGCCCTTTTTCTCTTCTCTTTTAAGCTTTAGCTTGGGAATTGGGATTGATTAATATTCTTATCTTCCTCAGGTCAGTTTATGTTTTCTCAATTTAGAATCATTCTCTATTTCTATTTGATTACTTTCTTGATTCATAATCATTACATGTACTACTACCTGTGAATTCATTGCTGTATTTGGGGTCACTGCAATTTCTATAACAGAAAGATTGTTTTTTTATAGTAAAAAATGAGGAAAAAAAAAAGCAAAGTTTATTCTAGTTATCATTTTGATTACAGGAGCTTGACATATATATATATATATATTTGTGTGTGTTTTGGAGGTATTGAGATTGTGAATACTGAATATGGTGAAGGGAAATTTTGATTTTGGTTGAGTGAGACATAGGCTGTACTCTGTAGAATGAATGATTATAAAACTTGGGCGCTGTCAATAAATTGTCAATCATAGTTTAATTCGAGGGCTGACTTTTAAGATGAAATATGATACAACTGTCGGTGGCCTGTAAATAAATACTATAAAGTATTTAATGGTTCCAAGTAAATGTTGCATTATGTAGTAGGTAGAGAATTCTGGAGTGGTGGTTGATACTTGCACTAAAGGTTATAAGCTAAAAGCTAAAAAATCAATTTTGCTAGAAGTACATTCTAGGATTTGATTTTAATTGTGATTCGTGGCCATTGGTTTGTAGAAAGATTTGACTGGCTGATTAGTTTCTAGAAGTGGTAATCTTAACTAGATTCATCTGGCATAATTGTCTGCTATTGTATGAACTGCTGACATATGTTAAAATTCAGATAACTATCTTGAAATTTGGAAGATCTTATGATGATAATATATGTCTCTGTAGTCTGTACAGTGGCAGGCTTGTCTTTAAAGCATACTTCAAAATTTAATTTGACAAAGATATAGCACACTTGAAACAGACACAAAAACTTGTTTTTTCTTCTTTGGAGGTTTGTGAACCAAACCCAATTCTTTTTAAATATAAGAAACTGATAGCACTAGAACTGGGAATCAGTGGGTTTTGTTTTGGCAACATAGACAAAAAATGGATGCTTTAATGTTTTAATTTCCATGTTGTTCTTCAATGTGCCTGTCTTGACTAATAATAAGCCAGAACAGTCTTGTTAATTCAGCATCCCCAACTGGGTGTGGTGACGGTGAAAGAAGAATTTTCTAATCACTGTGCTCAAATGACTTGTTTAGAGTTGAGAAAGTTATCTAAGATGAGACTTGTGAAAGCCATCCAGATCAGCTAGATCAAATATCTTTCACTGTTCATGGATGACATTGAAAGGTAATAATCATTCAGTAAATCTCCTTCTCACCATTCCTCTTTCTCTCTCTCTCCCTTTACACTTCTCTTCCCCTTTTCAAAGCAAGAATGTCTGGCTGTACATAAATGAATTCATGCTTCTTCTGTATAATTTGACTTTTCAGATTTGGTGTTTTGGTTTAAATTTACTTTATACTTTTTCAGATTGAGTGAAAAGGCCTTTCCAAATGGAGACGTCTATAGTGGTGATTTTAAGGCATTAATGCCTAATGGCAAAGGTAAATATACATGGTCAGATGGGACAATTTATGAAGGTGATTGGGAAGAAGGAAAAATGACAGGGAAAGGACAGATCATTTGGTCAAAAGGGGCAAAATATGAAGGTGATTTCTCTGGGGGTTATCTACATGGTTTTGGCACCTTTACTATTCCTGAAGGGTCTTTTTACAGTGGGGCCTGGAGGATGAACGTTCAGCATGGGTTTGGAAGAAAGCAGTATTCTAATTTTGATACATATGAAGGTTCATGGAATGAAGGAGTACAGGAAGGTTGTGGGAGATATTGTTGGTGTGGTGGAAATACATATATTGGACATTGGAAAGCCGGGAAAATGAGTGGTAGAGGGGTTATGAAATGGGTCAATGGTGATCTTTTTGACGGCCTTTGGTTAAATGGGTTTAGACATGGGTCTGGAACTCATAGGTTTGCTGATGGGGGATATTACCTTGGAACTTGGAGCAGGGGCCTAAAAGATGGAAAAGGAACGTTCTATCCTGCTGGAAGTAAACATCCAACCTTAAATAAGTGGTCTAGGTCTCTCGGATATGATGATGGAAAAAACTTTTTGTCTCATAATTTGTCATTGAACTCAGAGGATGGCAGGGCTCCAACACAAAGTGTTAAGTGCAGTCTTTCTGAGAAGATTTCTATTGGTGGAATTTTAAAAAATATATGTCGAAAATCACATAACTCTTCATTTTTAGATAAAAACCAGAATCTTTGTGATCCTGCCAGGGACTTTACATGTCATGAATCTTCAGGCATGTCATCCCATACCTCTGATGAAGGTCAACATGAGGTGCACGATAATAATACTTTAGTTTATGAAAGGGAATACTTGCAAGGAATCTTAATCAAAGAGAGAGTTAGGAAATATGCGGAGTTAACATGCAAAACTAAGCAGCATAAAACATTTAATGTGAAAAAGGCAATAAGGAGCTCATGTTTGGATATTTTCAAAGGCAATCAGAGCTATTATTTAATGCTTAACTTGCAACTTGGCATAAGGTAAATCATTTGACTCCCTCAATTAGAAAGCCAAGAGTCTGTGTTATATCTTTTAATGATTATATGTATAAGAAATTCCATTTTATCAAATGTGTTTCTTACTAGATACTACTGAGTACATTAATTATAAATTTCAAGTCAGATTTCTTGTTAATGGTTATAAGTAAAATTTATGATTGATCATACCATATCAGTTTGCAATCATATGAAGCTATTTATTTTGGTTTGATTGGGCTGATAAAATTATTAATATCCTAATTGGGCACGCGCGTGCGCCCACACACACACACACACACATATGTGTGTGTGTGTGTATGCATATATATGTGTATTATGTATTTATGTATGTATATTCTTCACTGTTACAATTGTTAAGTATTTAATTAAAGTATAAAGTACTACACAGGTACACTGTTGGCAAGATTACACCAGTGCCTATGCGTGAAGTGCGATATTCTGATTTTGGTGATCGAGCTAGAATAAGGATGTATTTCCCCAGAAAGGGTTCCCAGTTTACACCTCCTCACTATTCTATTGATTTCCATTGGAAAGATTATTGCCCTATGGTCTTCAGGTATCTACCAATCTTATACACAATTGTTGCTTAGCTTGTAAAAGACTAAACTAATGGGCACCATGCCATTGAATCTTTTAGAGGGCAACTTGAATGTAGATCCAATTGTTTAGAGAGTCTGCAAACTGTGGAAACTGGAAATTATGATCTGAAGTTTTTTAGTTGAGTAGTGTTTTATGACATTTACCAAGTTAACAGCAATTACAAGTGCTAATGGTGACAAAATACCATTAATAACTCTTGGGTAGATGGCTGGAGCACTAATCACAAATTGGTGAAGTGTTCAGAAGGGACCATGATTGAGAAGAAAGGGTTTCTGCTATCTGCAAATTGGACTTTCCACTTTCATAGATACTCTACTGAATAGTCCAAAAACGCAAAGTTCCTTTTATGTCAAAGTAAACTGCAACTTGGTAGAAGATAATTCTTGAAATCATGATAAGAAGATGCTTTGATTTAAAGTATGATGTTAGCAGCTTTTTGAGTTATAAAACTGCACATGCTATTATGGATGTTTATTTAAATTTCAAAACCCATTATTTTGCAAATATTTCAGGGTGAATATGAATATTGATTTCCATCTTAGCAATGTTTAAAGAATAACTGAAAATTTACGCATATATTTGCTGCTCTCCATCATTGATGCTATTTGAGTTCCTTTAAATTCCATTTGTATGACAAGCATCATAAGCAGAGCTAGTTTTTTGTAAACCTTTTTGGTGCTTCGATTGTCCCCTGCCCTTCCTCTTTGGCCATATGAAATTGTTTTATATTTTATGAGCAATAAGAATAGTCTTGACTGCAGATGAAAGGGTTTGGGAAAAAAGTGTAGTTTGTTATGGGAAGTGATGGTGTGAAATTATTTAGTTAATATAAATGATTTCGTAGCATGAGAATTTTATCATCAAGATTACTATCTTTAATGCACTAGCAGTAAATAAGGATATTGTTTGAGGAATTATTACAAAGAATTATGACTTGAAGTGTAATCCAATTAGGATATGAGAAGCATATCGGATCAAATATAAATTGCAGAGTGCTTTGTGAGATGTTTGTGAACTTCTTTAGGAGTTGGTTTGATTTTTTTAAGGTCAAAGTGCTTTCTTTCTTGACAAACAGGTTGATTACAAGAAAATGTGTTGTGTTTGCGTTTTATCTGTAGGATTATGGGACATCTTTGTGAGATATGGATGAGAGTATGTGCTTATTATGTGGGATTATGGGATGTCTTTGTAAGATATGGATGTGAGTATGTGCTTATTATATCTGTGCACTCCACACTTGGGGTGCTTTAGGGCCTATTTGGTAGTGATATTCAAACAATAGTTTTTAATGTTTAAATACTAAAAACTGTGAGTCCAAAAAGAATAAAAAAAGTTGTTTGGTAGCAATGTTTTATGTTTTATTATTAGTGTTTGAGTTACAATCTCAAATTAGGATGTTTAAAACATGTTTTTTGAAAACTCATCCTTACCAGTTTTTAGTTTTTAAGTAACGTTGTTGAACGGTCTTTAAGGCTAGTTTTTATACAGTAAGTACCTCAGGTTTTCATACTAGGAATTTTAGATGGACATTTCTCGATTTATTTAAACACTTAAAAAAAATTTCTGTTTTTGATAAATTAATATTTTGAAGATAATATGTTTTTCACTTGCTTCATTTAACGTGCCCTTGCTTTACATTTATTGCATATGTTCCAATCATATACATAGATGTACCCTTTCATATGCGTATTTCTGCAATTTCCTATTTTCCTTAGTGTTATAAAAAATGCAACTGTAATTTTTGGATAAATTTTCACATACTAATGGAACTACATTTTCAGGAATTTGAGGGAGATGTTCAAGTTAGATGCAGCTGAGTACATGATGTCCATGTGTGGTGATGATGGTCTAAGGGAGCTTGCTTCTCCTGGGAAAAGTGGCAGTATCTTCTATCTTTCTCATGATGACAGATTTGTGATTAAGACGTTAAAAAGAGCAGAACTGAAGGTTTGAACACTGAAAGAGTTCCATATTACATTATATCTTTCCTGTTCTGTGTTCCAGATCCCTCGCATGTGTTTAGTGAACTTAGCTATTTGCTGATTTCTATGAAGATCTTCCATTTCAATAGGCAACCTTATAAACAGATTCCATTATATTTTCTTCTGGATGTAGTTTCAGTTTATTCATGCTTCTTTATATTTTATCCTCCTAAATAATTGAAATATGTTTATGAGATGAAATCAAGTTGCATCCTAGTTTTGTAATTAGATTAACTATATATATCCAAACCATGTATGCAATGGATCTGCCTAACTGTTGATGCAGGAGCAAAACCAAAATTATTTTAGTACTTATATTTTCAGATTTTTTATTTATCTCATAAGGAAATTGGATAATTGTAGACTTTTATTCGGATAGGGATTAGTATTTTAGTTCAGTTAGGATTAGTACTCATTAGTTGCTATCTTTTATCTCTTTATTTTCTAGAAGCTCTAGCTCTGTTTAAGAGCCTGGTTTATTTGTATTTTGGAGATTAGACAATTGATTGATTAATGAAATTCAGATTGGAGATTTTCCAATAGTTGGGTGTTGATTCCTAACACCTTAGGTGCTGATACCTAATTTTGCTTGGTGTTGATTCCAAGTGACCCAAGTTTATCTTTTAATTTTCTCTTGATTTTCCTGCATCTATTTGGTATTAGAGCAAATAGTTCCATTTTTAGAGGGAAAAAAATCTGTCATGTTTCCGATCAAACCCCCGTAACCCAACCACCCAACCACAGTAACCCATCTGCCTGAAAATCAAGTCATGCAACAAGCCAAAACCATCCCACCACCATCACCATAAAAAACCCAGATCTTAAAAAAACCAAAAAACAAAAAACAAAACTCATGTGCAGATCCATTTCAAAAGTGTGGTCCCAGGAACTATATTGCAGGCTGATCCGATTTATAGATTTGATTGTTTGTTTGGTATTTAAAGCCCAATCAACCTTTGAGACCAAACTGTAAATTCAGCACACATGATTTAGACTCACGTCCTAAGACAATCAGGTACAACTCAAGTGTGCAAACGCATGTTCTTATCACAGTTTTCTGTTAGAGATTTATTATTTTAGTGCACAATGGTAGCAGTCCCACCACCTATTTTTTATGGTTATCAAGATGAAGACCCATGGATTTTCAAAAATTGGATATTTGAGGTGGAACAATTCTTTGCACAAGTGCATTTATCAAATGACAAACAAAAAATGTGGTATGCCAAAACAAGAGTTTCTGGTAGAGCTTTGGAGTATTGGAATCATTATGAGAACCTACACTTTTGAAGACATTGGTCTCTAATTACTTGGGAAAGAATGAAAGACTATCCTTGTATTGAATACTTCCCACCTTATTTTAACAAGAATAAAGAGTCAGTTGCACAATTTGATCATTATGGTCATTTCCAAGTCAAAGACTCACTCATGAAATATTTGTCATACGTCAAGACTTAGGAAATCTAATGAAAACTGTTGAAGACTTGGCTACTCAAATGAAGGGAGATCATTCACCACGAAACCCAATTGAAATTGTTTCAATGTTCATGCAACCAGTAGAGTCTACTATAGAGTCAAAATAGCAAGGAGCTTCTATACTTGAAGATTTTATTTTCAATTTTTTGGATAATTCTAGAGTTTTATTCGGATAGGGATTAGATTTGAGATTAGATAGAGATTAATATTTGAGTTCAATTGGAATTAGTATTCATTAGTTGTTATCTTTTATCTCTTTATTTTCTGGAAGCTCTAGCTCTATATAAGAGCCTGGTTTATTTGTATTTTAGAGATTATATTTTGGAGATTCGAAGATTGATTGATTAATCAAATTCAGATTGGAGATTTTCCAGTAGTTGGGTGTTTGCTCCTAACACCTTAGGTGCTGATGCCTAACTTTTGCTTGTTTCCATGATGCCTAACTTTTGCTTGGTACTGATTCCAAGCGACCCCAGAGTGCTGATTCTAAGGGTTTTTCTTTTAATTTTCTTGTTCTTTTTATTTTCTCTTGATTCTCCTGCATCATCTGTCTAGTAAAATTAAGGTTTACTGTAATTGGTGGTACCTGTCCTGCTTTCAATTGCAGAAGTTTTAGCTGTTAGCTGAAGTTTACAGGAAAATTATTTCATAGGATGGGATAAAGGAATGTGACATGAAAAACTAGAAATTTTCTTCTTTAATTTCTCATTCTCTGTCATTCTCTTCTTAGCTGTCTAGTAAGATTATGGCTCACTGTAATTGGAGGTACCTGCCCTGCTTTCAATTGGAAAGTTTTTAGCTAGCAGCTGAAGTTTACAGGAAAATTATTACATAGGATGGAATAAAGGAATGTAACATGAAAAGACAAATTTTCTGCATTTATTTATCATTCTATGTCATTCATTGTATTGTCTTTTGTTTAGGCATATAAATTAAAGTTTGAAATGTTGTGAGAATAATGTTCTAGGAGAGAAATGTGACAACTGTAACACACCAAGAGACCAACATAAGATAGCATAGAAGGTCAAAAACTTGATCTTGCTTATGAAAAATTACCTTGTTGAATGCTACCTCAAGACATAGAAATTCACGAAAGCTCTGTGTTTTTCCCTTTTCTTACCACAGTACCACAGTCTAGGATTCTACATGCTACATAGATCATGTACATACCATCCCAAGCCAAATTTTTTTTATCTGTCTAGGGTTACTTGCTTGTCTTCTTCATGATGCATAGTTACAGAATTGTTCTTAGCCATTTTAAACTTAATCCCAAAACCTGTCATGGTAACAAGTTTAGAAGCTACATTCTGGGTTTTCTGTCATCTCCTGAAGAAAAAAAAATCCTAGCAGATTGTTAACAAGAAACCAAAAGGCGAGTTGTATAGTATGGATTATGGAAGATTAGGGTTAGGTGAGAAAAAAAAGGGAGAGAAGAATGAAAGGAGAGCAGAATTGGAAAATTGGCTTAGGGCTAAAAGAATTGATTAGTTGCTTCACCTTAGCATATCTTATATTAGAGTGATATGACATGATTACAAGAAAACTATTAAGCTAATATAAGAATATTTGCTATATACTTCAGATAAAGTGTATATTTAATAGCCTGGCTTTTCTTTTTTCATTGGAATATATTTTTTGTTTGGAAATGTTAGTTGAGGAATTATTCAGACTTATTTGATGTACTGCTTGTTAAGGAAAAATGTTGGGTTGTTGGCCATAAATATAGATTATTTTTTCTCTCTTTTATGCAGGTTCTGCTCAAGATGCTGCCTAAATATTATGAACATGTAAAAGAACATGAGAACACTCTCATAACAAAATTTTTTGGGCTCCACCGGATAACATTAAGAGGGAGAAGAAAGGTATCTGCCATCCTGTCATATGGCCCTGGTTTCCTTTCTATTGTGCAGATCACTTATGATTAGTGAGGGTTTCTTTGATCATTTTGTTTTTAGGTACGCTTTGTGGTTATGGGTAATATGTTTTGCACAGAACTAAGAGTTCACCGTCGTTATGATCTGAAAGGATCATCTATAGGAAGAGTTACAAATGAAGACAAAATTGACCAAACTACCACCTTGAAAGACCTGGATCTATCTTATGAATTTCATATGGACAAATTCTTGCGAGAATCCCTTCTTGAGTAAGTTCCCTTGTTTTGAATTGTGATGTAAATTGTGATTTTATAATCTATTGGTATCCATTTCTTCATAAGCAATGGATTTGATAGCAATGTGACACCTAAGGAAAACATTGAAAGGTTTACTTTAAGCTCAACCCCAAAATTGATTTTTTTTGTTTGATGTAAAGAGTAAGAAGAAAATTTTATTTTGATAAAGTTTTACTTAATTTTAGGTCTTATTAGTTAATTAGGTTTTTAGTATTTTATTTAATTTCCTAGAATCGAGGTTATTTTTATAATTCAATGCTTGAGATTTTGTCTAAATCAATTAGGGTTAGGACTTAGTCTTACTAGTATATAAAAGTGTGCTATTGCCTATTGTAGTTTTTACAAAGACAAGTTTGCTTGATGTATGAAATTTCAGTTGGAATTTATCAATGGCTTGGTGCTGATTCCTTGATTTATTATTATTATTATTTATTTAATTCTCATCCCCTTTTGAAAATTTGATGTACGTCAATGTTGCGGTCGTCTATTGTTGCTAGTTATGATAATTTAACTTTAGCTTGAACGGTTTCCTTTTCTTTTTTTTCTCCTAAGGCTTCTTGAATGGCTAAAAAAGGATTATAATAATGCCTGGTTTAGGACTTTTTCTCTGAAATCGCATAATCAAATTACTGGACTGATAAGGTTGATCTTGGGAGCAACTTCTACAGAATACCCTAAGTATTCATGCTCCAAACTTGCTCTTGCTCTTCCAAATCTCCCAAGCTTATTGTGATGGAGAAGTTAGTTCAAGCTCACAGTATTCTATGATTCAAAGCCTTCAGACCTCGTACAGATCAGTCATTCATCTTCATTACATGAGAAATGGAACTCATTAACCCTCGATCTCTTGATAGAATTCTTTGAATTCTCTGATTGCCTAATTTCATAATTGTTCAGAACAATAATAGGGAGTGATTAAAAGATTGGTAATTTTTTTTTTAAATGTCAGCATCTTTTTTTTTTTTTTTTGGTAAAATACAAAGGAGTTATAATATTAATCAAAAGCTACAGAAGCCCGAATAGAACAGGTTACAACATTAGTGTCATAGTCCAGAGCCTCCATAACAACAAAATGAGGATTTACATAAGAAACAAAAGATTCATCTTGGCAGCGCCCAAGGTTTGCAAGCAAGTCAGCAGCTCTATTGGTCTCCCTGTAACAGTGCTGCATGCGATACACCAGGAAAGCTTGGAGCATGCTCCTACAGTCATTCACAATAGGTTGGGTTAACCGATTAGTATTGCTTGGTTTTGAGAAAAGATTGATGACTTCAGATGCATCCACATTAATAATAAGTTTGTCAATGTTAAGGTTTAAAGCCATAGCTATTCCATCCCTTAAGGCCCACAACTCTGCAAGAAGAACACTAGAGGAACCAATGAGTCTAGAGAAGCCCTAAACCCAAGCACCATTTGAGTCCGAAGACCCCTCCCCCCCCCCCCCCCCCCAAGCACGACCTGAAGAAGGAAGAACTGATGCATCAGTGTTCAGTTTAAACCATCCCACACTCAGCTTAGACCAGGTAGCAGAACGTTGGATTTTCTGGGCATGGGAGCATGAACCTTGGATGAGGAAGTGGAACTCAGCAGCTTTTGCAATACAAGACTCCACGAAATCTAGGCTTTGTTGTTCCCACGAAATGCCATAGAGTTTCTATTCAACCAGAGAGCCAGAACCCGAAAATGAAAATGACTTTCCAAGGTATACCAAGGTGCTTAGAAGGAAAACTACAGGTACAATTGAAATGAAGCAACTCCATAAGGGCAGCCAAAGGATTGGATGACTTTAGAGTGCAACCAAGTTTTATGCAACAATCACCCTGAGTCCATTGTTCATCTATTAAGAGAATGCCAATGTCAGCATCTTCATGGGCATATTTCCAGGCATCCATTTTACTAGTTTTTTCCACAAAACTCCATGTTTGCGTCTTAAATTGTTTAATCTTATATAATATGCCCAGGGATATTTTTGGCATTTAACATGACTTTTGGATCAATTTAATTAGTTGTCAAGTTTGCAAAGCTATTTTGTAAACTAGCATCTTAAGGCTCTAAAACTCAAGTTCAATGAAGGAACTCGAGTCCACTCGAGTTCCAAGCTGATGTGGATAAATATTCCATGTGGAACTTGAGTATCTCAGACTCAAGTTCCATAGAGTACAGAAAGAAACAGATTGAGGAGAAGAAGAAGAAGATTGACAGATCTAGAGAAGTATACAACAACCAAGCAAAACCCACAACCCCAATATGCACAAACCCATATCTGACAACAGGAACTTCATGTGGATTTTTTCTTTCACAACAGATGGCCACCACTTGGACTCAAGTCTTAGAGACTCGAGTAACTCGAGTAACTCGAGTTTTAGAGCCTTGAGATTCTACTTTACAAAATAGTTGTGCAAACTTGACAACTTACTAAATTGTTCTGAAAATTATGTTAAATGCCAAAAAATCCATGAGCCCAAAGTAAAAATCAATAGGTGGAAGAGAGCGACTCCAACTGCAACCCTAGCCTAAATCAAGCTCCTTGATGTATGGCACCATTAGAACACCTGGAAATCACTTTTTTTTCAATATGATTTGCATGCATGATGGTAATTTAATACTTCATGAGTTAATTTTAATTCTATGTTTGTCTCCACATTTACCAAAGAACACATAACGAGAGGAAAGTTGCACTTGTAGTTCACCTCCTCAATCTTGAGAATCCTGTTTCAATGAGCATTTAAAACATGACGCAACTGATGTATTCTATGCTTCTGTTTTTTTGTTATAGATGTTCCAAAACATTAGATGTTGACACTTACAATAAGTTGAATATCCCTTACTGCAGATAAGCTATATAATTCTGCACATAGATTTCAGATTGAAGTGGCTATATAGACTGCCTACATAGATGCATACATGTATATATGCAATATGTATATAACTCTGTGTGTGTGTGTGTGTGTGTGTGTGTGTGTATTTACCTACTATAACTACTTATTGCGTTTTTTTTTTTTTTTTTTTTTTTTTTTTTTCCCTCTTGAGATTTTTCATATAATCCTGCAATTGTACAGGGTGTATTACTTCTGGTATTGTGTAGCTGCTAGTAACCCAACTTCTTAAAGTGTGCAAGAAGATATACTAAGTATGCATCTAAAAAAATTACAAAATAACTGTATTATACTTGTCATTGACTGTATAAATTACGTGCCTTTTTTTCTTTTTCTTTTTCTTTTTCTTTTTTTTGTTTTTTCAAAAACTTTTGGGTGTATTGGTCTATAAATCCACCTTCTAATTATCAGTAAAATTATTTTTCCTTTTCTGCAGACAAATTCATCTGGACTGCAAGTTCTTAGAATCTCAACAGATAATTGATTATAGCCTTCTGTTGGGGGTACACTTTAGAGCTCCTGAGCAGAAGAATCTCTTAGAAACTGGTGACGGTAGATATTTATTTCTGTTATGAACATCTTTTAATGTGAACTTGTATTTGTTTTCCTTATGCTCTTGATTAGAAAATGAATCCCAAGATAATGTTAAAATGGGTCACTGATATTCTATGTTGCATTTATAAAACTTCATTTCTTTTCAATTAAGTTTAAGCTATTCCCATTAAAAATAAATAAAAATTTAAGAGCTATTAAATTTGAGGAGCACTTAATTGTACTACTCTACAGAATGACATGAAATGATTTCTAGTACACATGATCATGTGTTATGAAAGATTAGATTAAAAAAAGATAATAGGAGGCACTGACTCACCATCCTCTTACCATTATTGGAGTTTCATCTTATTTGTAACATCCTTAGGCTATACTATACTTTTCAAGAAACTATTTAGGGTAAACCATGTATATCATGCACAGCATATCTGTTAGAATAATTGTTAAAGGATATATTTATCCTTCCTTAATGGTTTAAGCTTTTGGGAGTTAGGACTAGTGTTAGCTTATCATGGTATCAAAACACGTTGTCTTGAGTTCGAATTCTATCTCCTTTCTACCTTCTACTTAAAAAGTTAAATAACCCACATGTTGAGCTGGGAATCTAGGTCCACACATGAGAGGAAGTATTAGAATAATGTTTAAATGATTAAGTCCACCATTTCCTAACATCTTAAGTTTTTGGGACAAATGGTACTTTATAAACATGAATATTTGAAAATCTTATATCATTGAAGATCACCTTAAAATAAAAGTGACAAGCCCAATATTTGTAATTGTTTTCAGCACCACGTTAAGAACACATAAAATTGGATTCTTATTCCAAAATTTGAAGTTACAAGTTGATTGAGGCCACATTGTCCTACCAAGGCTAAAATTAATGACGCATGATTCTTAAAATTTCAGCACAAGGTTAGTTTTCTTGATGATCTTGAAGGATTTTTGGAATGCTTAGGTTTGAAAAAGATTGAATTTTGATGGAATCTGATGGTTGTTTGGTATTTATATGGTGAGAAGAAGTAAGATGAACATAGGCAATTACACCTACACTTCCCAAGTAATCACATCTTTGAAGCTTAAGTTCTGTTGGAATTTATCCAATTGTCTATGCATGTGGCTTTCTACCTTTTTTTCTTTTTGGGTGGGCAGGAGAGAGACACTATTTTTGTTACCTTCTAGACATACACACTAACCTAGTAATTCTACTATCCTATTAAGAAAAGGAATTAATTCCCCGAACCAAATAGGAAAAGAAAATAATATTTAACCAATTACATAAAGTAAATGAAATAAAATAAATGCTAGAAATAGTTTATCAGGCCCAATTGGTAGCAGGATTCATCCCTAAGATCACTAGTTGGACCTTTTCTTCTTGTCATTGTCCATAGGTATGCATAATTGGAGGCCTATACACATACAAACATATGTACATATCTGTATATAAACAGTCTTAATTTACTTGAGTCATGCATCTAAACCAAATGGATTATTATTGGGTATTGAAGACAGTGACCTTTGGGTCAAACAGCACCTATAAACACCTCCCTTCCCCCCCCCCCCCCTCTCTCAAGAATGGGGTGGTGGCTTATCGTGGGCTCAAGTCCATGGAGTGACTAACTCAGCGGGTAAAAAATTTCTATTGAAATTGTATCAATGGCTGCCTATGCTCTTGTATTTAGATTATGAAATTTGATCCATCAAGAGGCTTCACAATTTGTAACAGCTAGAAGAAATTTGTTTTTTATATTTTGCCGATAAATTATCAATTGTTCTAGAAGCTTAAACTATTAGAAAATAATGAATTTAATTATTTAACCATAATTTTAACGCTTCCCTTGTGAGTGGGCCCAAACTACCCCTTAATAAGTGAGGCCGAATACGTGAGAATTCTAACATTTAAATGGGAGGTAGAGTGGAGACAAAGATCGAATTTAGGACCTCCTACTTTGATACCACGATAAATTACTAATTTTTCCAAAAGCTTAAACTGTTAGGATGATGAATTTAATCATTTAACCATAATTTAAACTTTTACAAACAGTTATTTATATTGATTTTATTCTACTGTGCACCCTTGCAACTTCAGCATTTGAAATTATCATATTTTTTTAATTGAAAGAATGAGTTGGTATATTGTTTAATCCAGTGAAAATTCACGAAAGAGAGTAAAAGTGAGAAATGATGCATGATAAGATCAACTGGGATAATAGTTTTTATCATCAATGATTTGGAATAGTTTGTTTACTCTTGCAAATAAAATGGAGTTGTGTGTGGACTTGTTTGCATGTGTTTGAGGACACTATCTTCTTTGAACTTTCTTTAGTACTCCCTACCTTCTGTTATTCCTGAGTGGCTTTCGCATTTTTAGCTCATGTTCTCTTCCACAGATGCAATTTCACAAGGAGAACTCATGATTCCTCACACACGCCTGGTACTAGTAAACCATGAACCCAACATTCTCAGTAAAACACCAGGTCCGCACAGCAGAGGAAATGTGTTGAGAGCATACTCTTTAGGTGACAAGGAAGTTGATCTTTTACTGCCTGGTACTGGAAGGTAGCTCCTATTATTTTTCATTTCTCTTGCTAACATACTGCAGTTTTTCTCCCATAGTAATTAGACATTCAATCTCTTCCCGAATTTTTCTCTTTATGTTCATGGAATGACAGCCCTCATGAATTTAAAATCTCCTGCACTGACCATTCAACAATTTTTACATCGTTAAGAACATATTAGTATCTGAGTGATATTGGAGATTATTAATGCAATAGAAGTGTTTAGTGTCTCAGTTTTTTATATTTGTTGCCCCCCCCCCCCCCCAAAAAAAAAAAAAATCTCTATCTTGTTCCCCTTTTCTTTTTCTTTTTTTAATTACTTACTCAAGCTATGAATTATGGATACCCCAAAATGTGAAAATTTTGGCATCTTTACTGCCCTTTGGTATGGATCCAAGCTGGATTTAAAAATAATTTTTTAAAAAAAAAAGTCCAAGCTGGAGTTGTTTTAATGCTTTTGATTGGTATAGTTGAAAATTGTGAAATAGATAAAAAATTTATAGTCCCACCTGCTTGTTTGCTTGAATTCAAAACTCAAATCATTTTCCCAATTTCCTAGTTTTTTGAGTTCACCCTTCTTTCTCTAGGTTAATATTCTTTAGTTGCATTGTACTAAATTCTGTCAAACCTTATCTTTCAATGCTGTTGTATTGCATCCAACTTGAACAACAATGACTGGCATTGCTGTTTCAACCCTAAAAAATTGTAGCGTTGCTCCAATGGGTGCTGCTATGGAACTATTCATACATGTGTTTATTTCTGTGCCGTTATTCCTTATCTTGCCACTCTCGACTCTCTAATATGTCTATGATCTATTAAGATAGGGCTGCTATCTCAGCAGAATATAGTTAACTGCTAATTGCAAATTTTACCCAGGTTTCGCGTGCAGTTAGGAGTTAACATGCCAGCTCAGGCCTACCCCAAGCCCAATTCCAAAGTTGAACTTTTTGAGGTTTATGATGTTGTCCTGTTTATGGGCATAATTGATATATTGCAGGAATACAACGTGAAAAAGAAACTTGAGCATGCATGCAAATCATTGCAATATGACCCCCTTAAAATATCAGTTGTTGAACCCAAGCTGTATGCTAAACGTTTTAACGATTTCTTGAAGACTGTTTTCCCAGACTCGCCATGAAGGAGACCTTCATGCTATTTTCCTTTTTGTTGTTGTTAATTTTTCTTGCTTATCATCATTTTTTTATAGGAAAAGCTTTGTTTCTTTTCATGCTAACATGTAATTCTTTTTACAGTCATTCGTTGTAAAGTAAATAATCTCAAATAATAAATGCTTTTATTTTACTGTTAGTAATGTACAGCACAGAGAAAAGCTGATATCAATTCTTCTTTTAACAAAGATATATTGAATTAAATTTGATGTACTGGATTAATAAGGACAGAGCTCTTATTAGTAAGTTGGTACTTGGTATCCAAATTGATGTAAAATTTATGCGAGATATGCATGTGAACTTTTTGTTGAACCAATGCAAGGTGGTTTCTACTAAGTGGCTCAGAATCTGGAATTTATGGTGTTATCTCTGCTTTTTATTTCTATCTCCCTATTTGTGTGATAGTTTTTGAGTTTTCAAGGATTTTTGAATAAGCACCCCCTACGTCAAGAACTTGGGGCTTTATCACAATTTTACTTCCTGGAACATTGTTGATTTGACTTGAACAGCACGTCAGGTCAGGTCTGACTATCATGAATTTCCAGCATATTGTTCGACGAGTGAGGGATTTTCTGAATTACCTCTTGAAAAAGAGCATTAAAACTAGGTATAGCAATTTTGCCCGCCCTGCCTTGACCTGCTTCGTCCCGCACAAGTTGTTCCCGCCCTGCATAGGTGGTGGGGCGGAGATGGGGCAAAGTTTTAGCCCTCGCCTAGGACGGGACGGAGATGGTTTTAGACATTTTAACCGTCTTACGTTAATAAGGGTTATAATTGTAAATTTTCATACCCTAAATCTCTACCATTTAAACAAACAAATCAATACTAGTTTATTTAAATGCATAAATATTAGGATTTTTGTTTTTATTGTAATATTATCTTGTTAAACACTTGGATAATATTATTCAATTTTTGCTAAAAATTAGTTTGATTTGATAAGAATCATGGAATAAATTTAATTGTAATTTTAAGTATATTTATATTAATGAAACAAGTTTTATTTTTAAAAAGCTGTAATAGTTGTGGGACGAATAAACATGAAGTGGAATTTTACTAGGCAGGGGATGGGATAAAAAAGTTTTCCTTGTCATACCGGGCAAGGCAAGGATGGTGTAAGACAAAATCATGCAGGATAAGGGTGAAGATCCTATCCTTGAGCCCTATCCCTCCCCATTGTTGTTCCTAATTAAAACCATAATCCCTATAAACTTTACCATCTTTACCTGTGTTTTTGTATTTTTGAAAGAATGAATGGAGAGGAGAATAGTGAATGAAAAAGGAGGAAGTTTGAATGGAGAGGAGAGTAGCGGATAAAAAATGAGATGACAGGAAAGGGAATTTGTTATCCAATAATTCCATCTACATTTAATGTTTTAAAAAAGAATAATGTTATGCTCTCAACTTTTTCACAACATATCTTAAATGACAAGTTTTTACTAGTTCTAATTCAGGCTTACCACTAAAATTACTTTTTTATCCACTAATTACAGCTTGCCACGTAAGATTTATTGTCATTTTATTCATTTATGATGTGACTTAAATTTTGGGTAAGATGAGTCAATTAATTTGAACACATAACTAAACACATGTCAGCTTTTTGAGTTTAAACACACGTCATCTTTTTTTGTTTAATTTTATTGCACACAAATACCAGCTTTTTGATGTGGTTTGGATGAATTGTCTAGCAAGATTTGTTGTCTTTTTATTCATTTATGGTGTCCTTTTATTCATTTATGGTGTGACTTGGATTTCAAGTAGAATAAGTCTGGTGCAACATAAAGTGGCACAATAAATGCCACAACTCGCCTAGAGCTGTCCCCACGTGAACCCACCACCAACCCTCCACAACCATAACTCGCCACACGGGTGAGTTTTAGCATTTATTGCGCCACTTTATGTGGCACAAGACTTATTCTTTAAGGTAGAATATGAGTTGATTAATTTAAACAAATAATTAGACACATTTCAGCTTTTTGAGCTTAAACACACGTCACCTTTTTTTGTCACCTTTTATTGTTTAATTTTATTGCACATAACTAGACACATGTCAACTTTTTGATGTGGTTTGGATGGATTGTTTCCAAACCAGGTTGTAGGTGAACTTTGTCCCAAAAGATAACTTTTTTTTTATCATCATTGTTTTGTAGCTTAGTACATATTTACTCAAGGAAACCATCCATTAATTAACAAAATTATCTCAGACAACTACAAAATATCTAGATAAATTTTTTTTAAATAAACTTAGACCTTTTGCTACAGAGACCAGTCCTAGTTTGATTAGGTAGAAGAATCTAGAAGTTTCAAAACAATGGCTTTTAAATGATTAACTGTAATAAATAAATAAAAAATAGCACACATTCATTCTAAGATACACAAAATCCTAGGGGAGGAAAATCCAAAACACAATGCAGCATACGAGGAAGATGGACGGGACAGGATGAAAAAACTGAATTTATCAAGAAATCTATCACACCAAAATCCTTATTAAACAACATAAATTTCATAAATTACAAATGTGAACATGGAATAAAATTCCAAGCACATACACTAAGAAACCAATTAAACCATGTTCCTCTACAAATGTTCACTTCGAGCCTAGTGCAAATGACAATTTTGGGCGGGATTTGTTCTTACCCAACAACTTTAACTGGTTTGACCGTTCTTCCTCCTCTTGTTGTTTCTTTCTTCGCAGAGCCTCTTCTTTTTGTCTTTGGAGCTCTTCTAGTTCCCTGTAACGTTCTTCCTCTCGCCGCTGCTGCTCTAAAGCTTCCCTTCTCTGAGCTTCTTCTACCCTCTTCCGGTTCTCCTCCAGCATCCTTTCCAGCTCTTCCTTCTCTTTTCGAGCTTGTTCCTGTAACCAGAATAAATCAGGTAATATTCTCATTTTGGGAGGGGAAAAAATACAGAATATTAATTTGGTCAGTTCAAATACTCATTGGAATGTATGTGTATGTATCTCAGAGAAAGAGGGAGGGGGCGGTAGCAGTAAAGATCAAAAAGATTATATTGGAAGAAAGTATGGCAGCCGTAAAGTATCCTTCCAGGGTCCACTAAAGAGTGAGGTAAATGGCAGAAAAGAAGAGTGCCCATCAAACCAACAGATTCCATCTTACAGAAAATAGTATATAGTATATAAACCAAGGTGATATTTGTACACGTATTGTAATGTACACAATTCACAAGTACAAATTTTGTCGAAAAACATCACAAGCAAATGTTTGTTTTGAAAATATATACATTTTTTTAAATTTAAAAATATAATACAACATTAATATTTTCTATATTATACTTCTTCCAAAATATTCTAATTAGTATTATAGTAGGAAAATACAAAGTTGGATTATCATCATCATCATCAACAAAAACACTTACTAAGATATATATATATATAGACACACACACATATATATTAATTCCATATGTTACTCTATATTAGACATCGAAATTTTAATTTATATTACTATATCTTTCTTTAATTTGCTAAATAAAGCGTGTGTGTGTGTGTGTGCACCTAACTGCGGAAAAAGGGTTTTTTTCATCCATTTCATGAATCAGATTTTATTTTACTGTATTGCCATGTCATTTAAAATTTTAAATGACATGACAGTTTGTATACAATTAAATCTAGAAAATAAAACCTAAATAACACCACGAAATGGACAAAAATTGAAATGAAGAGGATCCTGTTCCCTATGTGTGTGTGTGTTGGATTTTAAAGTAAAAATAAAAATAAAATTATATTCCAAATAATTAAAAAATAAACAGTATGCATTTTGATTGAAAGCATGAACAAAAACTGAAGCAATATATGCACAAAGATATAAATTTACTTCATTTCAAACTGAAGAATGCAGCCATAATATAAAGCAAGAATACAAAAGATGAAAATATCTAAACAGAGAAAAAAATTAACCAAGAAAGTACAGTTGTTTTTAGGGGTAAGTACAGTAATACTTAAATAAAAAATAACTAAAAGTTTCGTTAATGAGTTTTTTGATAAGTATAAACCCCCAACTGGCTTCATCCAATTAAAAAGAGACTCAATTTCAACTCAGCATTGATAATTCAAATCTAAACATTTGAACGTCCTCCCCAACCCCCCCCCCCCCCCCCACAACAAAAAAACTCCAAATACTCCATATAAAGACATAATGTAATGGCAATCCATATGACGACACTTTGGTTTCTAGTACCAACACCACAATAACACCACCAACTTGGGCATAACCCAATATATCCCACAAAGTGAATACCAACACCATTTACTTCTATAGCAATAAGAATATTTACACAGAATTTTAGCCATTTTTCCAAAGTTTTGTAAAATCTCATCTCACATAGCCACTGAAATTATAGATTGATTTTTCTTCTTAAATATTCCCTCCGTCCCATATTGTTGGTCCTCTATTCCATATCGGGATACCCCAAAATATGATTCTCTTTGAAAAGTCAGTGAATACACTATAAATGACTTTCCCAACCTTTTTTTATATAAGAAATGTTATTTTATTATGAAATAGACTACTTTATGCACAAAATAATGGACAAAAAGTAGCCTAAAAGAATTAAAAAATACATGAAAAGAGAGTAAATCTCATAACTTACTCTTTAACTTTTTTTTAAAGTCAATACCCCTCTTCCACTAGAGTTAAAATTAAGGGTGGTTAATGCAGGTGCACAACTATAAATTATTTCAATATTTTATTTTGTATTTTCATTGGATAATGTTATATTTTAAGTTTTTATTTGTTTAGCTTGAGTCATGATAGGGATTAAATATCATGTTCTTAGATAGGGATTAGTTTAGCATTTGGATTAGTATTTGAGTTCAGCTACGATTAGTTGTTATCTATCTCTTTATTTCCTGGAAGCTCTATAAAGCTCCAAATGGTTTATTTTGTATTTAGACTAATTGTTAATCAAAGATTTCTTTGTGAAAATGCTTTTGCGTTTGGTGGTGATTCCAGGTGGTGAAGCATTAGGTTACCATGAGACTGTTCTAGGTGGTGAAGCCTAGGCTGTCCCACATCAATGGTAGGTTTGGAAGCTTATACCTCTTTATTTGAAAGACAGAGCATTAAATGGTGTTCCTTAAAAATTGGATTTTCTAAAAGGACTAACAAGATGGAACAGGCGAGGGGGTTTACAACAGAATGTTGTACAGAATCTAACAGAGGACTGACATTTGACAATTCCAGTAAGCAAATTTTCAAAAGAAGTTAGAAAAGCATTACTAGAGGAACGCCACCACCCCACCCCACACCACCAACCCAAAAAAAAAAAAAAAAAAAAAAAAGAATCCCAAATGGTACATTATGATACTGGCAATAATGTGCCTTTCAGAACAGTGGGGGAAAAGAGGGAATAAAGGGAGAGTGATTCTAAGTATATACCTCTTTTTGTCTAGCCTCAATGATAGCAGCTTCCTTTTCTTTCTCAAGTTGAGCTGCAACTTCATCATGAAGTCTTTTTCGTCCCTCTTCCAACCGCCTCTGAATTTCAAGCTTAATCTCCTTAGAGAACAAGCTCTCCTCAACTTTCCTACGAATTGCTTCTTCCACCCTCTTTGCAGTCTCTTCTTCTAGCAAATTCTGTTCTGCTTCCTGTTGTCGCCTGAGTAAAGAGAAAACATTAGGCAGGAAATGATCATTCATGCAGGGAAATGCGCTGCACTTCATGATTCCAAACACTGCACTTATTATGATTCCAATTGTTTTCCAATCCAGAAAACTATAAAGCTAAATGGACAATTTGACATATCTGCTTCTTTCCTTCTTTTACTTCTCTCCACTCATCACGTAGCTATAATAAATGGCAAACTAACCTTCATGACAGCAAAGGCACTATTTATATGTTTATGCTTTTAAGGCATACCTCTAACCGAATCCTGATCCAAACAAATGTGTTTCAAAACTGGTGAACAGTAGATAAACGAAGCACCCAATTTGATCATCAAATATAACAAGTTGAACTATAGCAGTATCTTCCTTCAGAAAAGCCTGTGGAGAAGAAAGTCAAGTAACCTGCTGCAGTTTTATAACTAATCATTGAAAATTCTGAATTTCTTGCACTGAACTTTGTTAAGATAAATATCCATATGTTTAGCGAAGGGTTTTGATAATTGAGTGCCAAAAGCCCCAAAGCAATTACAAGAGCTAAATATTAAGCTATTTATAAAACATTCATAGGGCAACAGCTAAAGGTCCACAATAACAGATTATTAGGTCTGCAATACAAGCATATTGGTGAGGCTAGAGTCCAACTCAAGAGCAACTATGAGGGATCAACAGTCCACCTAAACTTGCGACCTATTTAGACCTAAACTAAGGCCATGTTTAGCGGGGCTTTCATGGCTGCCCTAGAGCTGCTTCAGCTTTTAAAAAGTAGAAGCTACCAGCAGCCCATTTGGAAATGGGCTTTTCACTGCTTTTATGGAGTGGCTTGGGCTTTTTAGGCAGCTTTTGCATGTCAAAACATCTTTTCATTTCATATTTATGAAACTTTTAAAGGCTACAGCCCAACCAAACTAATCCTAACTTTCTTTTTTTCATTTTTTGAAAATAACGTAGGGTACTTTACTAAAGAAGAGCCCTTTGGACTCACCTCTAGCTAGTAAAACCTACTGGCAACTAACCCCACCCGCCAGAACTTGTCTGCAGCCCATTTGGAAATGGGCTTTTCACTGCTTTTGTGGAGTGGCTTGGGCTTTTTAGGCAGCTTTTGCATGTCAAAACATCTTCTTTTCATTTCATATTTATGAAACTTTTAAAGGCTACAGCCCAACCAAACTAGTCCTAACTTTCTTTTTTTCATTTTTTGAAAATAACGTAGGGTACTTTACTAAAGAAGAGACCTTTGGACTCACCTCAAGCTAGTAAAACCTACCGGCAACTAACCCCACCCGCCAGAACTTGTTATTGGGTAATCCAGGAGAATTCACCCCTGAGAGGCTAAGCAGTTTATGCAAATTCCCAGGAACATAAGCTGGTCCTAACTTTCAGAAACTGTATTCAGCCCAGACAAGCTTAGTGAAATCAACTTTCCAGCTTGAGTCTTGACTAAATAAATGAGATCTAAATCACCTGTCAATCATATCTCAAACCAGCAGAAGAAAGAGAAATTGCAGAAGGGTACCACAACTTGACGCAAATGGCAATGACAAATTCTAGCAAGATGCTTGCAATTTCTATAAGTGACATTGAAAAGGTAAGCCCATTTCACTTTTCTAATATCATAAATTATAGCCTTGGCCAAATTTCAATCCCCTGATCAAACAAAGCCAATCTGTTAGCTGGATTGGAACTGGAATATGCTCAACCTGCCCATGTGTTCCCAAAAGCTCAGCATTTATGTAACAGGCCCTTAGTTCCCTTATCATGCAATGCTACAAACTCAAAAAATTTCAGATTAAAGTTCACATTATTAATATATTTCCAGAACCATTTTCACTTCGGTCACATAGAAGTATGAAATATTAGCGAATTCAGAACACAGAATAGAATTCACTGAGCAAAAAAAAGGAACACAGCATAAAATTCTTTTTTGGTAAAAAAAAAAATGTATAATAATTACATGATATTTTACACTTATAACAAACTAGATGAGAGTGATAGAAACAAAGAACTCTCAAAATGTTAGATTTTACACCATTTTTCATCAAAATGAAGTTGAGCTTTGACCAATTGAACATAACTGTAGAGTGTTATCATCCAACTGACAATGGGGCATCAGTATTACTAAAAACAAATTTCCCATATAGTAGTATACATCAGAACTTCATCATTGTATCTCCTAAGGATACTCTAGTGATCAACTTCAGAAGCATTTAAAAATCTAAAAAAAGCCTCCTGGAAATAATACTAAACTGATTGGCTTGACAAAACTATTTTCCATGATCAACAAAGCATCTTGATGGCATGACCATTGCATGGCTAGAGAAAAAAAAATTAAAAAAAAATAAAAAAATAACACTCTTTGGAAGCCTAAGATTAAAGGCAAATCCAATTAATAAGTTTCTGTGGAAGTTAATTGACCATTAATATTTTATTTATGTCTTGTTTGGTTTTTTTATAGAGTCCAGGGTATTTTGTTAGGTGTGAGTCATAGTTGTTGTGAGCCATGGTTGTGGGCCTTGAGATTTATTTTTTTAATAGGTCTTATGTAGTTTATGGGATTTATGTGGGTTTTGGTCCAATCTAATTAGAAGTTTGTTTACTAGTCAAAGTAGTAGTTAGTCCTCTTGCAAAAAGTTAAGATCTAAAGTTAATATAAGTGTGTCATTGCATTCCAATAAGAAGAGAGTTGATTCGAAGAAAAGTCAAGGTTTTGAGTATTGAGGCACATTCCCTCTCTCTTCTCCTTCGGCTTCTGTCCCTATTTGCATTAGCGTTCACATGTACTGTTTTCAAAGAAAAGTCAAGGGTTTTGAGTATTGAGGCACATTCCCTCTCTTCTCCTTCGGCTTCTGTCCCTATTTGCATTAGCGTTCACATGTACTGTTTACTGTTCACGTGTACTATTTATACTACTGTTCATGCTGCTGTTCACATATGCGGTCTCAATTTTTTGCAACCATGAATTAAATCTTTTCCCTTCCCTACCAAATCCCTAGTTATTCTTGAAACCTAACCCTTCTTTCTAAAGCTCTAAACCCTTAATCTGCAAATTATCCTAACCCTAAGAGTACCACAAGCACTCATAGACAGATTTTTCAACCTGCCCAAAGCCACTGTCAGCATGATTATCAGGGTGGCCACAATTCATGCATACTACCAAACTTCTTTAGAGCCAAAAGAATCATATTAGCTTCAAGAAGATTACTAACTCCAGAATATGCAAGGTCAAGTTGCTTTTTAGATACCAACCTTCGCTTTCTTATACTTCTGTTTGTTTAGGTTTTTCATTTGAACATTTTCTTTTCACCTGAGTTTTCTGCCTTAAAGTTATCTCATTCTTCTGTAAACTTCCCTGAGTACTAATTTATAATTCTTATAAGAAGTGATTAGTAAAAAGAAAGAGAGAAAAAAAGGTTCAGAACCTCAAACAAAGGGAGAGAATTTCCGGAACTGATTTATTTGTTATGCCATGAGGGCCCTAGACTGCAAAAGGATATGATACCAAATAAAGTTCGCAAAAGAAAAAATTATACAATGATTGAAACAACATTAGACCATAGGCAACACATGATCCTAGAAGCTTAAACCTTGCAGAATATGCATTAAAGTGAATTGCAGAACAAATTTCCCAGCCAATCTTAATAGTGTTCAAATAAGGCCATAGAAGCACAATGTCCATGGCAATAATGCTGATTTAATGTTTAATATAGTAAATTCCCATGTAGCATTTAAGAAGCATCATATTAAAATAATAAAGAAGAAAGAAAAGGCAAAGGAGATAAGCACATCTTTAGATAGCGCTAGCAGCCAGCAAACAAAATAATCTACAACCTTATTTTCCCTCATTTCACTATTCAAATAATATTACAATTTGTAATGGGAAACTTTGTCTCAACTCTGCATGAAAACTCAAAAATGTAATACCTAAATTGACACATGCAATTGTTATACAAGAACAGATGCATGTTAGCAAGCACAAATTTTTTCTCTAAATATATCATGAATATATATACTTTCTAGGATCCTGGGCTAATTTCTTAGTGTATGTCCCCCATGCACATCTAAAGTAAACTAGTTAAAAATTAATGCTTTATGAATAATGCCAGAAAACGTTATTATGAAAATAGCTTTGTCAAGGAGTGGACATGTAATGGAGAAAAACAGAGCAAGGAA
The DNA here is from genome assembly GCF_002906115.3 of Quercus suber. NCBI lineage: Eukaryota > Viridiplantae > Streptophyta > Magnoliopsida > Fagales > Fagaceae > Quercus > Quercus suber. Next base: position 1,428,843 of record NW_027069504.1, read on the forward strand.
ACTGAAAGAATAAATAAATAAAAACTTTACAAATTTGAGTCCATTTAAAAACTTAATAACCCCAAGAAATCAATTTTGAATCATAGAGTACCAAACAACGGTTATTGTATATCATACTTGAACAAGCCAAAACACTCATTCTGACAGAATCATGTGCCATACAACTGCTTAAACCTTCCAACACCTCAGAAATGTCTGTTGCACTGAATTTACTAAGTTCATAGCAATTGTAATAAACAAAATCTCTAGTGAAAAAAGAATTCCTCGGCTAAAGGTGTAACAAACTTGCTCTACCATGTATGCTTCCCTTTTTGAATGTCACAGCAATACAAAGAGTCAGATCACCAAATAATAGAAAAGACTGAAGTACTGTAATTTTTTTAGTTTATTAAGGGCTTTCAGATTTGGCTTCCATTTAGGCGGTCAAATCTACTTTTTAATAAGATACATCACACATCTTGTCAGTGCTCCATTTTCATTTTTCTAGTCAAATAGAGAAGCCAACCACAATTTCTTTCTTCAGAGATATACAGAATATATCAAACCTAGAGTTAGCCTACTATGATTCCATAGTACTCTAACAAAGATGATTCCAGAGGTTTCTATAGAACAAAAATGATTAAAGTGATCTTCTTTGACCTGTGTGAAACAAGACAGACCACAAAACACCATAGTTTCCCTTGAGAATTTTTGTGTTCACCATTCCAATAGAACAAATAGTATATAGGAATATATACTATAACACCTGAGACAAGGATTTTCCCATACAAGCCCCAAGTGATCTTCTCAACAATATAGTGGGGGTTGGGGGAAAGAAGAACAAGAAAACACATGTAAACTTGATCTATTATATGCATAGTGTAACCCAAAAAAAATTTGAGAAAGGTGACAAGAAAAAAGATTAAGCCAGAAAACATATTTGACGTTATTGATATACCTTTTTTTCTCTTCTTCTTCTATTCTCAATTTTTCACTTGCATTTTTGCGCTCTATCGACCCAAGACTTGAACTTGAAGATTTACGAATAGGAGACAAGGAGGAACTTCTACTCCGTTGCCTTTTATAATGTCTTGGAGTAGGTGAACGACTTTTATGACGTCTTAGAGGTGAGCGACTTCTGCGGTGTCTTGGGGAAATAGAGCGACTTTTCCGTCTGTATAAGAACATTAAATTTATTGAGCAACAAAGCAAAAATAATAATAAATTTGGACATTATTATACGCATAAAAAAATAAATAAATAAATAAGTATCAAGTCAGCCACCAATTAGTACAGTAGATACAGAAGCATGTACAAGTTACCTCATACATTGTTAAGAATAACCTTTGTGTGCTCCATCTTTTATCACATGAAGAAGCAAATGTCACAATCGAGCAACAAAAGGACACCCAATGGCACCCATCACCTGCTCACTTCCCATAGAATGGGAAGGAAGATTTTTTTTTCATAAAGAGCACGAATCCTATCTCACTCTCATACCACGCTTAATCTTCTACTCCCAATAATTTATCTGACCTTTTTTTAAAAAAATAAATTATCTATTCTCAAGGTAAGTTCCTCAGAGGTCAGATGCCCATTAACAAATGCTTAAAAACCGAACAATATAATCAACAAATTTTTTGGCCATAACCGAGCAACATTAGCATGACTATCGTCAACCATACGTGTACAGATCATGAAGGTGCTCATGGAACTCATGAAAACAGAAGATTCTCCAAACAGCAAGAAGTCATACACATACCAAGATAGACAATGTAACTATCCATCTGCTTCAGTACCACATGTAAAACAAAGAAGCCAAAATAATGAGGAATTACAATTTAAAAGAATTAATTTGAATAGAAGTTTCATCTAGGAAGGCAAAACTTAAAGGAAAAAAAAAAAAGGTGTTTCATCAATACTCCATATAAATTTGTGGACTCAAGTACTCAACTTTGACATTGAGGTGTTTGTTAAACTACAACCTCCATGTCTTGGGATACATACTCCTTTCCTCAAAAATTTCCATCGCTATCCAAATTCTCTATTAAAAACTAATACAATTTTCCATTACAACTTAATTGATTTCTAACCAAAGGAAAATACAATGGAGGAAATACATATAAACGTGTTTCTTTCAATGGGCATATGACAAATACTAACATTTTCTGTTTTCATATTTACACTGCCAGATTTGTTCCAACATAAAGCATTAAGTGCCTCAAGCTCTTTCTTTCTTTATTTTTATTTTTATTTTGCAAAGAACATCAGTACCACAAATCTGATATTAACAAATTTCAAAGATCCAAGTATTGTCGTCACTATCCCTCAATTAAGTAGAGTACAACCAAACATGAAACATGGCTCCTATTACAAAAATACAGAAACACTAGAAAATCATTGCAGAAGGAAAGGATGCGTACAGATCAACTCGAACAAATTTGTAGTAAATCCAGACCGCATGAGAGATGTGAGTCCCGAATCTTTCTTACAATTGCTTGCAAACTATTTTTTAAAATTAGTACAAGAAAGTGGGACTATAAACGGGATCACCTGCTATAAGAATATGGAGACCGGCTTCTGTTTCGTCGACTTCTCCTGCTATACCTATGTCCCACGGGAGACGGAGAGTACCTTCGCCTATGCGAAGGTGATCTCGATCGTGACAAATCTCGAGGCATTTCCTACCACCTCAACTTTATGCTTTACAAAATCCAGATTCTGAATATCAATCAACAACAACATTATGATTAATATCAAAATATAATATGAAAAATCAAAATAATATCAATCAACAACATTCTGATTCAAAGCTAGATTAACACCAGAAAAAGACACCTAAAAATCAGATTTCTGAATATCAAAATATAACTCATTCAACATTGGTGATTTTTTATGACCTAAATTAATACAAAATATCAATCAGCAATGAACAAACACGAGAAAGGTAAACAAAATCTTTCAAACTTAGATGTACCTATCATCCACAAATTCAAGAACCAAATACAGCAACTAGATTTTTCTTTTTTCTTTTTTTTTTTGATAAAAATGATAATACAACAAGTAGATTAATATACAATAATAAAAATTGAACTTTTCGATTCTTCGATAATCAAAACAAATTAAACCGTTGCAATCGTACGAATTTGTCTCAAGCTGCAAAATTCTTATATTTTTCAGAAACTCAAAAGCAGCTCAAAATACATTGCATGCAAGTCTAGTGTTCCCCGATTTTCTCGGGAACCAAACAAGGGTAACGAGAAACTAAAAAGAGCGTCAAATCCAGATTTACCTGTGCGAACAATCTGAGAGATCTGAGATTTGCAAACCTTCGCATCAATTTTAGCTAAACCCTAAAAAAAAAACTGCAAGTCTTAGGTCTTTCAGAGAGAGAGACGAGAGGTTGAAAATCGAAAACAGAGAGTCAAGAGTCTCTCAGAGAGATAAGTAATTGATTTTATTTTATTCTTTCGGCAAAAGAGATTAGTAGGGGGTTTTTTATTATGAGAAAAAGAGATACAAGGAAATTAGGCGAAGTGTTGGACCTTCGTCTTTAAGTTTATTTTGGACCTTCGTCTTCAAGTTTATTTTGGAACTTTGGCTTCAAGTTTATTTTTTTAGCCTTTCTCAAAAAAAAAAAAAAGTTTATTTTTTTAGCGTTTTTAGCTCGGGTTTTTTAGAAATAACATTCTTTCTCAAAAAAAAAAAAAAGTTTATTTTTTTAGCGTTTTTAGCTCGGGTTTTTTAGAAATAACATGTTTACAATATTTTCACAATATTTTCATAACAAATTCTAAATAATAGATCTTTGGCTTCAAGTTTATTTTGGACCTTTGGCTTCAAGTTTATTTTTTTAACGTTTTTAGTTGAGGGTTTTTTTTTAAGAAATGATATGCTTACAATATTTTCACAACATTTTCATAATAAATTCTAAGTGATAGCTTGTTACTGGTTGTTTTTGTTGGGGCAAAAAAGTAATCTTAGTTTTAGATTCAAATTTGAACCAATAACAACTAACCACATATGATTTGTTATAAAAATATTGTAAAAATTTTGTAGATGTAGTACCTCTTTTTTTTTATATAAAATAGAAATTTTTCAATCTGCTTATACGTGTGAAACTCTCTCCTGAAAACTTAAATATCGATCTTTACCCTTGATCCCTCCAATGAACACTTATACTTATTGAATGATCATCGCTAAAAAGTGAATAAATAAATAAAAAGAGCATCATTACTTATTGGTTCCTCCACCAACTTTTGTTAGTTTTATTGTCTATGTATTTTAATTATTTATATATATCATATCATATCATATCATACTAGTCTCATCACATGCGTGTAATGAGGCTCTTTTTTTTATTTGTTGGGTTTAGCGTCATAATTTTCTATTCATAGCCAAATTTTCTATAACACCTTTCATATAGATCAAGCATTAAAAAAGAACATAGAGTTACCAACTCACAATATAATTCAATTGAGAAAGTAGCATATAAATTTTGTTCAAATGCTTACCAATTTTGATAGAAAAATGTTTGACCATTGGGAAGAATTCAGTATATGAAACAGAGAATAGGGAAGAAGATACTGTTGATTAAAAATATGATGAGAGAATGAAGAAGAAAATGAAGAAAAACTGTGGGTTTGCAATTTCAGGGATTTAATTTTATTAGAATTTTTTTTCTTATGTATTCCACAACGTTGGGAAGGGGTAGAGAGAAACAAATGAAAGGAGAATTATTTGTTAGGAAGTTGCAATTGGTTTCTTCGTTAGTTTTTTTATTTTTTGAAGGGACTTGGGTAGGTTTTTTTTTTTTTTTTTTTTTTGGATAGGAATGTGTGGTAGTGTATTTTTTATGAAATGTAAGGTTAGCTTTGGTTATTTAGAAGAGATGACTAATGAAGAATGGAAGTTGCAACAAATCTTGTTTGTGCGCGTGGGATTTTTTTTTTTTTTTTTTAGATAGAAGTTTGTATTTGCTTAGAACTTTGGTGAGAAGTTATAAGGAGATTTATTAGGTAGTTTTTTTTTTTTTTTTAATTTTGTTGAATTTACGTAGCGATGATGCACAAAATTGTCTGTGAGTCGATTATCCAAACAAGCAGTGACTAGAGGTACCTAAAAATGAAAGGTGAAAAACCTACAAAGAGCACTGATGGGGCCGGCCAAAGACCCTTCGAAAGTTGAGCTAGTGACCAAATGATCTCTAATAACTCAAAGTATGAGAGTTAGGAAATTTTATACATACCATAGAGAAGAGAGGACTTGGTGCTTATATAGTGATATAGAGTTTACCAAGATCTCGTGAATGTAGATTCTTTCCTTATGGGGAGAGTACAGTGTTAATGTTCCTATATTCTTGGGCTTAACTTCTCATGTTTGGAGGATACGAAATATGTAGTAAGATCTTTTGGGTGTGGCGTGCAAATTCTTTCCATATGGTGACACTTGAGTGGAGGACACGCAAACAGTGTACAACTAAGTATGAAGGATCGTCTGTTAGGTTGGAGTCGTCAATCACATGATTTGTCAAACAAGTGTCTAACTATTGCTCTAGGAGTCACTAGACACATAGGAGGCTTGATGATCCCTTAGTCCCTAACAATGCTCTTAGACTTGACTAACCTATAAACCCTTGACAACTCTAGGGTGTTAGACAAATTTTGAGATGGTGAAAATATTCCCTATCACGTGGGATTGGAAGTTTTTTGTTTTTAATAAACTTCATTTTAAGCATAACAATAATGAAGGATTGTGTTAAATTTAACAATCAACACGTTAACTTGCCTAATTTATCTAAATCTATTGTACTACTTGTAGTTGGTTCATGTTAATATCAGACATAAGCTTAATATTAGCATGCCAGTCCATCCCAGATTAGGGTTTGACAATAGACCTAGTAACTTAATTGGATTGCTTATGTGATGTTCGCTCAAGGAAAATTTGGTTGACTTTGTGAGGTAAGTGTCTTCTTAATGGAGTTTTAAAAAAATAATCATTATTACATGTATAAAACATTGTTTTTGGGTTAAATGTATTTTGGAAAATTATTTGTAAAATTATATTTCCCTAAAAAGGTGTCATGTTTTAACCTTGGGAAAGTGCATTACATTTGATATTGCATATAAGGAATGCATAATTTGTTAGCATGGAAAAGACGGGCATCTTTGATTTAATCATTAACAATGGATTTGTTGAATTTATTGCATTATTTGCAATTTCTAAAGATGTTTTATCTTGAGTTGTGTTTTTGAAAATTGATAGAAAATCTTATTGACAACGAAAATATTTGAAAACCTTGTGAATTTTGTGGAAATCTTGGTTATTTAAAAACTACTTGGAAATTTGTTACATGAATCGATTATATAAACATACAGGCTCTTTATGTTTTACCCTTGTGCCGTGATGTACTCATCTATGTTACAGTTATTAAATTTTGCCTATGTGACAACAATGAGTTCCATATCTTCTTGTCATGTGGCCTTGGGTTGGATTATCTAGTTTAGAATGATGTTATCTCTTAATGATAATTTTTTATCATCAAACCAAGACACTAATTGGTTTTTTGGTATAAGCCGGGATTGAACTTCAAATTTCTTATTCAACTATCAAAAACTTTATTAATTAAACTAACTGGAACCCACTAACTTATTATTACTTATAGTATATACAATGTAGTTTCGTGGTGAGATATTTTGAGAAAGCTTTATACTGCATTATTCCGATCATTCTTATCATGTTATCAATTAAACTGATTTTGCAAAATTTAGGTGGTAATTCCCAATTATCATGAAATTCCCATTCCCCCTACCCCATTATTTATGCAACTTACTGCTTTACCTCATCCCTTTATTTATCCATGTTCAATGCCGATCATGGAGAGATTTCCATCACCTTCCATTATCACCACCTGCGAATCTGACATATTTGACCGTCAAACCCTTCCCCCACTCTGATCAATAACCCGTTCAATGAGGGGTTGTTCCCTTTGCATGCGGAAGGGTTGAGTGAGGGGTTGAGGGTAAATGCACACCTGTTAAATTTGTTTATTTTCAAATTTAACAAGTTTTTAACTTAATGGGCATATTAAATTGCAATCATCTTAAATATGTTCCATCTGGTCAGGGACGGACCCACGTTGGGG
>NW_027069504.1:1436041-1437515 GCF_002906115.3 Quercus suber
ATATATATATATATATATATATTTGTCTCTCTTCTAAAATATTTAGATATTAACCTACAAGAAAATAAATAAAATCCATGCCCCTTTAACTACAAAAACAAAATAAAAAAATAAATATGGATTAAACAAAAATCGCAAACAAAATAAGAAACAATTATTTTGTATGTTATACTTTGTTGATATGCTTTATAATATGAAATGTTTAAGAAATACTTATTTTGTATGTAGTATTTTGTTGAATATAAAATAGATATTAGTTTTTATTTTCATAAATTTTTTTTTTTTTTTTTGGTTTTAAGCTTTGGCCCCCCTCAGGTATAAATCCTGGTTCCGTCCCTGTTTATAAAAGTATACTTTGCCACCCTTAAAAGTATCATTAATTCTTTTAAGAGTAATGCTATAGTTATAATCTTTTTTTACAACATTTTTACAAATTTTTGAGGTAGTAAATTCTTATCTGTTTGCATTTTGGCTCATCGCTTATATAACTTTTTTTACTCACCAATAACTACTAATCAGATCCGCAACTTGTAAAAAAAAAATTTGTAACCCTAGCATTTTCCTCATTTTAAAGGCCATAAAAAAAATTCCCTTAAAAATATCATTGATTCTTTTAAGAGTAATACTATAGTTATAATTTTTTATACAACATTTTTACAAATTTTTGAGGTAGTAAATATTTTACTCACCAATAACTACTAATCAGATCCGCAACTTGTAAAAAAAAATTTGTAACCCTAGCATTTTCCTCATTTTAAAGGCCATAAAAAAAAATTCCCTTAAAAATATCATTGATTCTTTTAAAAGTAATACTATAGTTATAATCTTTTTTACAACATTTTTACAAATTTTTGAGGTAGTAAATTCTTATCTGTTTGCATTTTGGCTCATCACTTATAAAACATTTTTTACTCACCAAAAACTACTAATCAAATCCGCAACTTGTAAAAAAAAATTTGTAACCTTAGCATTTTCCTCATTTTAAAGGCCATAAAAAAATTTATAAATCTAAAATCTAAAACAAAATATACAAGTTCAAAAAAAATTAGCCTAATAAAAAAAATTACCCATAGTAAAGTTAAAAAGAATTACGCTTAATCAACCTATTTTACCCAAAACAAACAAACCAACCGTAAAATTTTAAACGAAATAATTTTGCCCTTATCTAGCAGTAGACGCATGCAACAAAGACACAAAAAAAACTTTCAAAGGTTAAGTAGCAAAGTCGGAGGCCAGAGCCGTTGCAGTTACTAGCAGCAGAACTTCCCCCTAATTCCAACTTCTGGGTTTGACCCTGCTGAGACTTGCTACGACACAAAATTATAGAACGAATGTGAAAATTTCAATAACAAAATCAGTGTCTTTAGACTTTTCTTGTGAATGAGTAATGGAAATAAGCCATCCCAATGTAGTTTTAAAAGCAATCTTGTTTATGTTTTCTATCATTATCACATGATTACTCTCTATGGGTTTA